>NC_074678.1:36492557-36727557 GCF_029448725.1 Salvelinus fontinalis
TCAGTCTGTGACTGTAGTTTACTGTAGGCTATCAGTAAGTGAGGGGACCAGTCTGTGACTGTAGTTTACTGTAGGCCAGCAGTAAGTAGGGGACCAGTCTGTGACTGTAGTTTACTGTAGGCTAGCAGTAAGTGAGTGGACCAGTCTGTGACTGTAGTTTACTGTAGACTAGCAGTAAGTAGGGGACCAGTCTGTGACTGTAGTTTACTGTAGGCTAGCAGTAAGTAGTGGACCAGTCTGTGACGGTAGTTTACTGTAGGCTATCAGTAAGTAGGGGACCAGTCTGTGACTGTAGTTTACTTTAGACTAGCAGTAAGTAGGGGACCAGTATGTGACTGTAGTTTACTGTAGACTAGCAGTAAGTCAGGGGACCAGTCTGTGACTGTAGTTTACTGTAGGCTAGCAGTAAGTAGGGGACCAGTCTGTGACTGTAGTTTACTGTAGGCTAGCAGTAAGTAGGGGACCAGTCTGTGACTGTAGTTTACTGTAGGCTAGCAGTAAGTAGGGGACCAGTCTGTGACGGTAGTTTACTGTAGGCTATCAGTAAGTGAGGGGACAAGTCTGTGACTGTAGTTTACTGTAGGCTAGCAGTAAGTGAGGGGACCAGTCTTTGAATGATACTAGGTCTTGTGTCTATCCTCTATCCATTCTCGCCCCCCCCCCCCCCCCCCCCCCCTTTCTCTTTCTCTCTCTCTTGCCTCTCTCTCCCAATCCACAGAGTTGGGTCAGGAGTCCCTGCCAATGTCCAGTCAGGCCTCAGTGTCGGCAGCGGGCATGATGCCCTACCTGCAGGGGCAGGCACACCTGGGAACAGCCGGGGGAGGGGAACAGAACGGGGCCTGCATCTACACCACAGCCTCTGACAGGCAACCAGCCCCTCCTGGGACCGCGGTGAATGCTCAGCCCCAGGGACAGAGCTACTTCCTGGGTCCCCCACCACCCAAAGCTCCAGGGGGCCACCAGCCCGGCCTACACAGCTACAGCAGCACTGAGAGTAGCCCAGCTAGTGGAGTGAGTATAGAGCACAGACACAACACAACAATATAACAGCACAACAACACAAGAGCACAACAATACAACAACACAACATTACAACAGCACAACAAGACAACAACACAACAATCTGACAACACATTGGCACTGACTGAGACACCGGTAGCTCTCTTTCCTGCCAGCCAGCACTAGCTCTCCTGCCCTGCCTTCTGCCTCTCGTTTCCTTGGCTGTTGGTTCCTGTCTCTCTTTCCTTCATCAGTCTGTCTCTACCTATCTACTGTATATGTCTGTTTGTCCGTCCACCTCACCTCCTCCTTTCTCCCCTTCACTCCTTCACTTTGAGGGAGCACTCTAGAGAGAGATGGCCCTAGGGTTCGCTGGTTTTAGACTGTCGTCAGTCAGTCAGTCTGTCTCTGTCTCTCTCTCTCCTCCTCCTCTCTTTTCCTTTCTGTCTCTGTCTGTCCCCCTCTCTCTCTCCTCCTCCTCTCTCTCGCTCCTTTCTGTCTCTGGCGGAGTCGTCTGACAGGTCTGATTTGTTTATGAGTTGGTGTTCTGTGGCCTAGGGCCTTTTCGCCCGATTTAGCCCTCAGAAATTCTGGCTTCTTTCACAGACAGACAGATAGACAGACAGACAGACAGGCAGACAGGCAGACAGGCAGACAGACAGACAGACAGACAGACAGACAGACAGACAGACAGACGCAAAGAAACTGATTCCAGACCCCGAAGGGTCTGTTGCCTCAGTATTGAACTTAAATGCACCCCCCCACACACTCACTCGCTCTCTCTTTATCTGTCTGTCGCTCTCTTTCTCTCTGGCTCTTCGCTTTGTCTGTCTGTCTGTCTGTCTGTCTATCTCTCTGTCTGTCTCTCTCTCTGTCTCTCTGTCTCTCTGCCTCTCTGTCTCTCTGTCTCTCTCTGTGTGATGACATGACCTGTGTTTCATCATTAGTTTTCTCCCACCTCTCCCACTCTGGAGAGCCTCTTACAGAAGCCACAGGGTCACCATAACAGAGCCCACATAACACTATGTGTCCACCATACAACCAGGCACCGACATCTGACCTCCACTGTGGGTGGAGTTTATGGGGAGGATAGAAAGGACCTTAAGTTACATGATAGAATAACAAGCTGAGATACACACAGCTGTATGGGGTGGCTAGGTAGTTATATAGAGGGCTGACTGTGAGGCAAGCTGAGATACACACGGCTGTATGGGGTGGCTAGGTAGTTATATAGAGGGCTGATTGTGAGCTAGGTGAGATACACACAGCTGTATGGGGTGGCTAGGTAGTTATATAGAGGGCTGATTGTGAGCTAGGTGAGATACACACGGCTGTATGGGGTGGCTAGGTAGTTATATAGAGGGCTGATTGTGAGCTAGGTGAGATACACACGGCTGTATGGGGTGGCTAGGTAGTTATATAGAGGGCTGATTGTGAGCTAGGTGAGATACACACGGCTGTATGGGGTGGCTAGGTAGTTATATAGAGGGCTGATTGTGAGCTAGGTGAGATACACACGGCTGTATGGGGTGGCTAGGTAGTTATATAGAGGGCTGATTGTGAGGCAAGCTGAGATAGACACGGCTGTATGGGGTGGCTAGGTAGTTATATAGAGGACTGATTGTGAGCTAGGTGAGATACACACAGCTGTATGGGGTGGCTAGGTAGTTATATAGAGGGCTGATTGTGAGCTAGGTGAGATACACACGGCTGTATGGGGTGGCTAGGTAGTTATATAGAGGGCTGATTGTGAGCTAGGTGAGATACACACAGCTGTATGGGGTGGCTAGGTAGTTATATAGAGGGCTGACTGTGAGGCAAGCTGAGATACACACGGCTGTATGGGGTGGCTAGATAGTTATATAGAGGGCTGATTGTGAGCTAGGTGAGATACACACGGCTGTATGGGGTGGCTAGGTAGTTATATAGAGGGCTGACTGTGAGGCAAGCTGAGATACACACGGCTGTATGGGGTGGCTAGGTAGTTATATAGAGGGCTGATTGTGAGCTAGGTGAGATACACACAGCTGTATGGGGTGGCTAGGTAGTTATATAGAGGGCTGATTGTGAGCTAGGTGAGATACACACGGCTGTATGGGGTGGCTAGGTAGTTATATAGAGGGCTGATTGTGAGCTAGGTGAGATACACACGGCTGTATGGGGTGGCTAGGTAGTTATATAGAGGGCTGACTGTGAGGCAAGCTGAGATACACACGGCTGTATGGGGTGGCTAGGTAGTTATATAGAGGGCTGATTGTGAGCTAGGTGAGATACACACGGCTGTATGGGGTGGCTAGGTAGTTATATAGAGGGCTGACTGTGAGGCAAGCTGAGATACACCCGGCTGTATGGGGTGGCTAGGTAGTTATATAGAGGGCTGACTGTGAGGCAAGCGGAGATACACACGGCTGTATGGGGTGGCTGGGTAGTTATATAGAGGGCTGACTGTGAGGCAAGCTGAGATACACACGGCTGTATGGGGTGGCTAGGTAGTTATATAGAGGGCTGATTGTGAGCTAGGTGAGATACACACGGCTGTATGGGGTGGCTAGGTAGTTATATAGAGGGCTGATTGTGAGGCAAGCTGAGATACACACGGCTGTATGGGGTGGCTAGGTAGTTATATAGAGGGCTGATTGTGAGCTAGGTGAGATACACACGGCTGTATGGGTTGGCTAGGTAGTTATATAGAGGGCTGATTGTGAGCTAGGTGAGATACACACGGCTGTATGGGTTGGCTAGGTAGTTATATAGAGGGCTGATTGTGAGCTAGGTGAGATACACACGGCTGTATGGGTTGGCTAGGTAGTTATATAGAGGGCTGATTGTGAGCTAGGTGAGATACACACGGCTGTATGGGGTGGCTAGGTAGTTATATAGAGGGCTGATTGTGAGGCAAGCTGAGATACACACGGCTGTATGGGGTGGCTAGGTAGTTATATAGAGGGCTGATTGTGAGCTAGGTGAGATAGACACGGCTGTATGGGGTGGCTAGGTAGTTATATAGAGGGCTGATTGTGAGCTAGGTGAGATACACACGGCTGTATGGGGTGGCTAGGTAGTTATATAGAGGGCTGATTGTGAGCTAGGTGAGATACACACGGCTGTATGGGGTGGCTAGGTAGTTATATAGAGGGCTGACTGTGAGCTAGGTGAGATACACACGGCTGTATGGGGTGGCTAGGTAGTTATATAGAGGGCTGATTGTGAGCTAGGTGAGATACACACGGCTGTATGGGGTGGCTAGGTAGTTATATAGAGGGCTGACTGTGAGGCAAGCTGAGATACACACGGCTGTATGGGGTGGCTAGGTAGTTATATAGAGGGCTGATTGTGAGCTAGGTGAGATACACACGGCTGTATGGGGTGGCTGGGTAGTTATATAGAGGGCTGATTGTGAGGCAAGCTGAGATACACACGGCTGTATGGGGTGGCTAGGTAGTTATATAGAGGGCTGATTGTGAGCTAGGTGAGATACACACGGCTGTATGGGGTGGCTAGGTAGTTATATAGAGGGCTAACTGTGAGGCAAGCTGAGATACACATGGCTGTATGGGGTGGCTGGGTAGTTATTTAGAGGGCTGATTGTGAGCTAGGTGAGATACACACGGCTGTATGGGGTGGCTAGGTAGGTATATAGAGGGCTGACTGTGAGCTAGGTAAGATACACACGGCTGTATGGGGTGGCTAGGTAGTTATATAGACGGCTGACTGTGAGGCAAGCTGAGATACACACGGCTGTATGGGGTGGCTAGGTAGTTATATAGAGGGCTGATTGTGAGCTAGGTGAGATACACACGGCTGTATGGGGTGGCTAGGTAGTTATATAGAGGGCTGATTGTGAGCTAGGTGAGATACACACGGCTGTATGGGGTGGCTAGGTAGTTATATAGAGGGCTGATTGTGAGGCAAGCTGAGATACACACGGCTGTATGGGGTGGCTAGGTAGTTATATAGAGGGCTGATTGTGAGGCAAGCTGAGATACACACGGCTGTATGGGGTGGCTAGGTAGTTATATAGAGGGCTGACTGTGAGCTAGGTGAGATACACACGGCTGTATGGGGTGGCTAGGTAGTTATATAGAGGGCTGATTGTGATCTAGGTGAGATACACACGGCTGTATGGGGTGGCTAGGTAGTTATATAGAGGGCTGACTGTGAGCTAGGTGAGATACACACGGCTGTATGGGGTGGCTAGGTAGTTATATAGAGGGCTGATTGTGAGCTAGGTGAGATACACACGGCTGTATGGGGTGGCTAGGTAGTTATATAGAGGGCTGATTGTGAGGCAAGCTGAGATACACACGGCTGTATGGGGTGGCAAGGTAGTTATATAGAGGGCTGATTGTGAGCTAGGTGAGATACACACAGCTGTATGGGGTGGCTAGGTAGTTATATAGAGGGCTGATTGTGAGCTAGGTGAGATACACACAGCTGTATGGGGTGGCTAGGTAGTTATATAGAGGGCTGATTGTGAGGCAAGCTGAGATACACACGGCTGTATGGGGTGGCTAGGTAGTTATATAGAGGGCTGATTGTGAGCTAGGTGAGATACACACGGCTGTATGGGGTGGCTAGGTAGTTATATAGACGGCTGATTGTGAGCTAGGTGAGATACACACGGCTGTATGGGGTGGCTAGGTAGTTATATAGAGGGCTGATTGTGAGGCAAGCTGAGATACACACGGCTGTATGGGGTGGCAAGGTAGTTATATAGAGGGCTGATTGTGAGCTAGGTGAGATACACACAGCTGTATGGGGTGGCTAGGTAGTTATATAGAGGGCTGATTGTGAGCTAGGTGAGATACACACAGCTGTATGGGGTGGCTAGGTAGTTATATAGAGGGCTGATTGTGAGCTAGGTGAGATACACACGGCTTTATGGGGTGGCTAGGTAGTTATATAGAGGGCTGACTGTGAGCTAGATGAGATACACACGGCTGTATGGTGTGGCTAGGTAGTTATATAGAGGGCTGATTGTGAGGCAAGCTGAGATACACACGGCTGTATGGGGTGGCTAGGTAGTTATATAGAGGGCTGATTGTGAGCTAGGTGAGATACACACGGCTGTATGGGGTGGCTAGGTAGTTATATAGAGGGCTGATTGTGAGCTAGGTGAGATACACACGGCTGTATGGGGTGGCTAGGTAGTTATATAGAGGGCTGATTGTGAGCTAGGTGAGATACACACGGCTGTATGGGGTGGCTAGATAGTTATATAGAGGGCTGATTGTGAGCTAGGTGAGATACACCCGGCTGTATGGGGTGGCTAGGTAGTTATATAGAGGGCTGACTGTGAGGCAAGCTGAGATACACACGGCTGTATGGGGTGGCTAGGTAGTTATATAGAGGGCTGATTGTGAGCTAGGTGAGATACACACGGCTGTATGGGGTGGCTAGGTAGTTATATAGAGGGCTGATTGTGAGCTAGGTGAGATACACACGGCTGTATGGGGTGGCTAGGTAGTTATATAGAGGGCTGATTGTGAGGCAAGCTGAGATACACACGGCTGTATGGGGTGGCTAGGTAGTTATATAGAGGGCTGATTGTGAGCTAGGTGAGATACACACGGCTGTATGGGGTGGCTAGGTAGTTATATAGAGGGCTGATTGTGAGCTAGGTGAGATACACACGGCTGTATGGGGTGGCTAGGTAGTTATATAGAGGGCTGATTGTGAGCTAGGTGAGATACACACGGCTGTATGGGGTGGCTGGGTAGTTATATAGAGGGCTGATTGTGAGCTAGGTGAGATACACACGGCTGTATGGGGTGGCTAGGTAGTTATATAGAGGGCTGATTGTGAGGCAAGCTGAGATACACCCGGCTGTATGGGGTGGCTAGGTAGTTATATAGAGGACTGATTGTGAGGCAAGCTGAGATACACCCGGCTGTATGGGGTGGCTAGGTAGTTATATAGAGGGCTAATTGTGAGGCAAGCTGAGATAGACACGGCTGTATGGGGTGGCAAGGTAGTTATATAGAGGGCTGATTGTGAGCTAGGTGAGATACACACGGCTGTATGGGGTGGCTAGGTAGTTATATAGAGGGCTGATTGTGAGCTAGGTGAGATACACACGGCTGTATTGGGTGGCTAGGTAGTTATATAGAGGGCTGATTGTGAGCTAGGTGAGATACACACGGCTGTATGGGGTGGCTAGGTAGTTATATAGAGGGCTGATTGTGAGGCAAGCTGAGATACACACGGCTGTATGGGGTGGCTAGGTAGTTATATAGAGGGCTAACTGTGAGGCAAGCTGAGATACACATGGCTGTATGGGGTGGCTGGGTAGTTATATAGAGGGCTGATTGTGAGCTAGGTGAGATACACACGGCTGTATGGGGTGGCTAGGTAGGTATATAGAGGGCTGACTGTGAGGCAAGCTGAGATACACATGGCTGTATGGGGTGGCTAGGTAGTTATATAGAGGGCTGATTGTGAGCTAGGTGAGATACACACGGCTGTATGGGGTGGCTAGGTAGTTATATAGAGGGCTGATTGTGAGCTAGGTGAGATACACCCGGCTGTATGGGGTGGCTAGGTAGTTATATAGAGGGCTGACTGTGAGGCAAGCTGAGATACACACGGCTGTATGGGGTGGCTAGGTAGTTATATAGAGGGCTGATTGTGAGGCAAGCTGAGATACACCCGGCTGTATGGGGTGGCTAGGTAGTTATATAGAGGGCTAATTGTGAGGCAAGCTGAGATAGACACGGCTGTATGGGGTGGCAAGGTAGTTATATAGAGGGCTGATTGTGAGCTAGGTGAGATACACACGGCTGTATGGGGTGGCTAGGTAGTTATATAGAGGGCTGATTGTGAGCTAGGTGAGATACACACGGCTGTATTGGGTGGCTAGGTAGTTATATAGAGGGCTGATTGTGAGCTAGGTGAGATACACACGGCTGTATGGGGTGGCTAGGTAGTTATATAGAGGGCTGATTGTGAGGCAAGCTGAGATACACACGACTGTATGGGGTGGCTAGGTAGTTATATAGAGGGCTAACTGTGAGGCAAGCTGAGATACACATGGCTGTATGGGGTGGCTGGGTAGTTATATAGAGGGCTGATTGTGAGCTAGGTGAGATACACACGGCTGTATGGGGTGGCTAGGTAGGTATATAGAGGGCTGACTGTGAGGCAAGCTGAGATACACATGGCTGTATGGGGTGGCTAGGTAGTTATATAGAGGGCTGATTGTGAGCTAGGTGAGATACACACGGCTGTATGGGGTGGCTAGGTAGTTATATAGAGGGCTGATTGTGAGCTAGGTGAGATACACCCGGCTGTATGGGGTGGCTAGGTAGTTATATAGAGGGCTGACTGTGAGGCAAGCTGAGATACACACGGCTGTATGGGGTGGCTAGGTAGTTATATAGAGGGCTGATTGTGAGCTAGGTGAGATACACACGGCTGTATGGGGTGGCTAGGTAGTTATATAGAGGGCTGATTGTGAGCTAGGTGAGATACACACGGCTGTATGGGGTGGCTAGGTAGTTATATAGAGGGCTGATTGTGAGGCAAGCTGAGATACACACGGCTGTATGGGGTGGCTAGGTAGTTATATAGAGGGCTGATTGTGAGCTAGGTGAGATACACACGGCTGTATGGGGTGGCTAGGTAGTTATATAGAGGGCTGATTGTGAGGCAAGCTGAGATACACCCGGCTGTATGGGGTGGCTAGGTAGTTATATAGAGGACTGATTGTGAGGCAAGCTGAGATACACCCGGCTGTATGGGGTGGCTAGGTAGTTATATAGAGGGCTAATTGTGAGGCAAGCTGAGATAGACACGGCTGTATGGGGTGGCAAGGTAGTTATATAGAGGGCTGATTGTGAGCTAGGTGAGATACACACGGCTGTATGGGGTGGCTAGGTAGTTATATAGATGGCTGATTGTGAGCTAGGTGAGATACACACGGCTGTATTGGGTGGCTAGGTAGTTATATAGAGGGCTGATTGTGAGCTAGGTGAGATACACACGGCTGTATGGGGTGGCTAGGTAGTTATATAGAGGGCTGATTGTGAGGCAAGCTGAGATACACACGACTGTATGGGGTGGCTAGGTAGTTATATAGAGGGCTAACTGTGAGGCAAGCTGAGATACACATGGCTGTATGGGGTGGCTGGGTAGTTATATAGAGGGCTGATTGTGAGCTAGGTGAGATACACACGGCTGTATGGGGTGGCTAGGTAGTTATATAGAGGGCTGATTGTGAGCTAGGTGAGATACACACGGCTGTATGGGGTGGCTAGGTAGTTATATAGAGGGCTGATTGTGAGCTAGGTGGCAACACAGTCTGAAAGGGTCTACAGCATTTTGACTTGAACATCTACAGCTGTTGAATGCATTAATGCTCCGTTAGTATGATGGGTTGTTCTGATTTGGGTAATTACTTAGGTAACAGTGTGGTAAAGTCCAATGTTATCCATCTCTGTCTTTCTCCAGGCTCCCAGCAGTCAGTTCTCTCTCCTGGGTGACCCCCCTAAAGAGATGAAGCTACCCTCCAATCCATACCTGAATCTAGCTAGTGTGCTACCTGGCATGGTGCTGCAAGGTAAAGCACACACACACACAGATACATTCATTGTTATGAGCCAGTATAAAGGACATGTCGCTCGTTTTAACATGTTTCTTATAACTTGTTGGGGCTTGTTATTAAAAAATGACTCACATTAACTATTACAGATGATGTCCTCTTTTTCTATGGCTGTGTGTACTTGACTGTATTCTCTGTGTGGTTGTTTGGTTGTTTGCGTTTTACAGCCCCGGCAGCCTGTAAAACGCAGACAGGGCAGCCTCTAGTTGGGGTGTACAGCAGTGCTATGCCCCCTGTCTCCCAACCCTCCACTTCCCAAACTCCAGCACCCTACAGCACTGATACCTCTGCAGACTACAGTCACTACAGCCAGGCATACTCACAGGTAACATACACACACACACATGCACAGGCATGCACACACAGACACGCGTGTTTACGCAGGGGTGAGCACACACCCAAACTGTTCAGCTCTGCACAGTAAGTCATTCTGTCTTCCGTGCTTCCTCATGGAGACAGGTTGTTTTTGCAATTACTCACAATTCTGTAATGTTTTAGAAAGATGGAGAAAGAGAGAGAGAGGGGGGGGTGTTGTGGTAGACAGGGTAGTGAAAAGAGAGAGGGGGGGTGTTGCGGTAGACAGGGTAGTGAAAAGAGAGAGAGGGGGGGGGTGTTGCGGTAGACAGGGTAGTGAAAAGAGAGAGAGAGGGGGGGGTGTTGCGGTAGACAGGGTAGTGAAAAGAGAGAGGGGGGGGGGTGTTGTGGTAGACAGTGTAGTGAAAAGAGAGAGAGTGGGGTGTGTTGCGGTAGACAGGGTAGTGAAAAGAGAGAGAGGGGGGGGGGTGTTGCGGTAGACAGGGTAGTGAAAAGAGAGAGAGGGGGTGTGTTGTGGTAGACAGGGTAGTGAAAAGGGAGAGAGGGGGTGTGTGTTGTGGTAGACAGGGTAGTGAAAAGAGAGAGAGGGGGTGTGTGTTGCGGTAGACAGGGTAGTGAATAGAGAGAGAGGGGGGTGTGTGTTGCGGTAGACAGGGTAGTAAAAAGAGAGAGAGGGGGGGGTGTGTTGTGGTAGACAGGGTAGTGAAAAGAGAGAGAGGGGGGGTGTTGCGGTAGACAGGGTAGTGAAAAGAGAGTTAGGGGGGGTGTTGTGGTAGACAGTGTAGTGAAAAGAGAGAGAGAGGGGGGTGTGTTGCGGTAGACAGGGTAGTAAAAAGAGAGAGAGAGGGGGGGGGGGTTGCGGTAGACAGGGTAGTGAAAAGAGAGAGAGGGGGGGGTGTTGCGGTAGACAGGGTAGTGAAAAGAGAGAGTGGGGTGTGTTGTGGTAGACAGGCTAGTGAAAAGAGAGAGAGGGGGGGTGTTGTGGTAGACAGGGTAGTGAAAAGAGAGAGAGGAGGTGTGTTGCGGTAGACATGGTAGTGAAAAGAGAGAGAGGGGGTGTGTTGCGGTAGACATGGTAGTGAAAAGAGAGAGAGGGGGGAGGGGGTGTGTTGCGGTAGACAGGGTAGTGAAAAGAGAGAGAGAGGGGGGTGTGTTGCGGTAGACAGGGTAGTGAAAAGAGAGAGAGAGAGGGGTGTGTTGTGGTAGACATGGTAGTGAAAAGAGAGAGAGAGGGGGGTGTGTTGTGGTAGACATGGTAGTGAAAAGAGAGAGAGAGGGGGGTGTGTTGCGGTAGACAGGGTAGTGAAAAGAGAGAGAGAGGGGGGGTGTGTTGCGGTAGACATGGTAGTGAAAAGAGAGAGAGAGGGGGTGTGTTGCGGTAGACAGGGTAGTGAAAAGAGAGAGAGAGGGGGGGTGTGTTGCGGTAGACATGGTAGTGAAAAGAGAGAGAGAGGGGGGGGTGTTGCGGTAGACATGGTAGTGAAAAGAGAGAGAGGGGGTGTGTTGCGGTAGACAGGGTAGTGAAAAGAGAGAGAGGGGGGTGTGTTGCGGTAGACAGGGTAGTGAAAAGAGAGAGAGAGGGGGGGTGTTGCGGTAGACATGGTAGTGAAAAGAGAGAGAGAGGGGGGTGTGTTGCAGTAGACATGGTAGTTAAAAAAGAGAGAGAGAGGGGGGTGTTGCAGTAGACAGGGTAGTGAAAAGAGAGAGAGAGGGGGGGTGTTGCGGTAGACAGGGTAGTGAAAAGAGAGAGAGAGGGGGGGTGTGTTGTGGTAGACAGGGTAGTGAAAAGAGAGAGAGAGGGGGGGTGTGTTGCGGTAGACAGGGTAGTGAAAAGAGAGAGAGAGGGGGGGGTGTTGCGGTAGACAGGGTAGTGAAAAGAGAGAGAGGGGGGGGTGTTGTGGTAGACATGGTAGTGAAAAGAGAGAGAGGGGGGGGTGTGTTGCGGTAGACAGGGTAGTGAAAAGAGAGAGAGAGGGGGGGTGTTGTGGTAGACAGGGTAGTGAAAAGAGAGAGGGGGGTTGGTTGCGGTAGACATGGTAGTGAAAAGAGAGAGAGAGGGGGGGCTGTTGCGGTAGACAGGGTAGTGAAAAGAGAGAGAGAGAGGGATGTGTTGCGGTAGACAGGGTAGTGAAAAGAGAGAGAGAGGGGGTGTGTTGCGGTAGACAGGGTAGTGAAAAGAGAGAGAGGGGGGGTGTGTTGTGGTAGACATGGTAGTGAAAAGAGAGAGAGAGAGGGATGTGTTGCGGTAGACAGGGTAGTGAAAAGAGAGAGGGGGGTGTGTTGCGGTAGACAGGGTAGTGAAAAGAGAGAGAGAGGGGGGGCTGTTGCGGTAGACAGGGTAGTGAAAAGAGAGAGAGAGGGGGGTGTGTTGCGGTAGACAGGCTAGTGAAAAGAGAGAGAGAGGGGGGTGTGTTGTGGTAGACAGGCTAGTGAAAAGAGAGAGAGGGGGGGGTGTTGTGGTAGACAGGGTAGTGAAAAGAGAGAGAGGGGTGTGTTGTGGTAGACAGGGTAGTGAATAGAGAGAGAGAGGGGGGCGTGTGTTGCGGTAGACAGGGTAGTAAAAAGAGAGAGAGAGGGGGGGTGTGTTGTGGTAGACAGGGTAGTGAAAAGAGAGAGAGGGGGGGTGTTGCGGTAGACAGGGTAGTGAAAAGAGAGAGAGGGGGGGTGTTGCGGTAGACAGGGTAGTGAAAAGAGAGAGGGGGGGGGTGTTGTGGTAGACAGGGTAGTGAAAAGAGAGAGAGAGGGGGGTGTGTTGCGGTAGACAGGGTAGTGAAAAGAGAGAGAGGGGGGGGGCTGTTGCGGTAGACAGGGTAGTGAAAAGAGAGAGAGAGGGGGGGGTGTTGTGGTAGACAGGGTAGTGAAAAGAGAGAGAGGGGGGGGGCTGTTGCGGTAGACAGGGTAGTGAAAAGAAAGAGAGAGTGGGGTGTGTTGCGGTAGACAGGGTAGTGAAAAGAGAGAGAGGGGGGTGTGTTGCGGTAGACAGGGTAGTGAAAAGAGAGAGAGAGGGGGGGTGTTGCGGTAGACATGGTAGTGAAAAGAGAGAGGGGGGGGTGTTGCGGTAGACATGGTAGTGAAAAGAGAGAGAGGGGGGGGTGTTGCGGTAGACATGGTAGTGAAAAGAGAGAGGGGGTGTGTTGCGGTAGACAGGGTAGTGAAAAGAGAGAGGGGGGGGTGTTGCGGTAGACATGGTAGTGAAGAGAGAGAGAGAGGGGGGGGTGTTGCGGTAGACAGGGTAGTGAAAAGAGAGAGGGGGGGGTGTTGCGGTAGACATGGTAGTGAAAAGAGAGAGAGGGGGGGGTGTTGCGGTAGACATGGTAGTGAAAAGAGAGAGGGGGGGGTGTTGCGGTAGACATGGTAGTGAAAAGAGAGAGAGGGGGGGGTGTTGCGGTAGACATGGTAGTGAAAAGAGAGAGAGAGGGGGGGGTGTTGCGGTAGACAGGGTAGTGAAAAGAGAGAGAGAGGGGGGGTGTTGCGGTAGACAGGGTAGTGAAAAGAGAGAGAGGGGGTGTGTTGCGGTAGACAGGGTAGTGAAAAGAGAGAGAGGGGGGGTGTGTTGCGGTAGACAGGGTAGTGAAAAGAGAGAGAGAGGGGGGGTGTTGCGGTAGACATGGTAGTGAAAAGAGAGAGAGGGGGGGGTGTTGCGGTAGACATGGTAGTGAAAAGAGAGAGAGAGGGGGGGGTGTTGCGGTAGACAGGGTAGTGAAAAGAGAGAGAGAGGGGGGGTGTGTTGCGGTAGACATGGTAGTGAAAAGAGAGAGAGAGGGGGGGTGTTGTGGTAGACAGGGTAGTGAAAAGAGAGAGAGAGGGGGGGTGTGTTGCGGTAGACAGGGTAGTGAAAAGAGAGAGAGGGGGGGTGTTGTGGTAGACAGGGTAGTGAAAAGAGAGAGAGAGGGAGGGTGTGTTGCGGTAGACAGGGTAGTGAAAAGAGAGAGAGAGGGGGTGTGTTGCGGTAGACAGGGTAGTGAAAAGAGAGAGAGGGGGGGTGTGTTGTGGTAGACATGGAAGTGAAAAGAGAGAGAGAGAGAGGGATGTGTTGCGGTAGACAGGGTAGTGAAAAGAGAGAGAGGGGGGTTGGTTGCGGTAGACAGGGTAGTGAAAAGAGAGAGAGAGGGGGTGTGTTGCGGTAGACAGGGTAGTGAAAAGAGAGAGAGGGGGGTTGGTTGCGGTAGACAGGGTAGTGAAAAGAGAGAGAGAGGGGGGGCTGTTGCGGTAGACAGGGTAGTGAAAAGAGAGAGAGAGGGGGGGTGTTGCGGTAGACAGGGTAGTGAAAAGAGAGAGAGGGGGTGTGTTGCGGTAGACAGGGTAGTGAAAAGAGAGAGAGGGGGGGTGTGTTGCGGTAGACAGGGTAGTGAAAAGAGAGAGAGAGGGGGGGTGTTGCGGTAGACATGGTAGTGAAAAGAGAGAGAGGGGGGGGTGTTGCGGTAGACATGGTAGTGAAAAGAGAGAGAGAGGGGGGGGTGTTGCGGTAGACAGGGTAGTGAAAAGAGAGAGAGAGGGGGGGTGTGTTGCGGTAGACATGGTAGTGAAAAGAGAGAGAGAGGGCGGGTGTGTTGTGGTAGACAGGGTAGTGAAAAGAGAGAGAGAGGGGGGGTGTGTTGTGGTAGACAGGGTAGTGAAAAGAGAGAGAGGGGGGGTGTGTTGCGGTAGACAGGGTAGTGAAAAGAGAGAGAGAGGGGGGGGTGTTGTGGTAGACAGGGTAGTGAAAAGAGAGAGAGAGGGGGGGGGTGTTGTGGTAGACAGGGTAGTGAAAAGAGAGAGAGGGGGGGTGTGTTGCGGTAGACAGGGTAGTGAAAAGAGAGAGAGGGGGGGTGTGTTGCGGTAGACAGGGTAGTGAAAAGAGAGAGAGAGGGGGGGGTGTTGCGGTAGACAGGGTAGTGAAAAGAGAGAGAGAGGGGGGGTGTTGTGGTAGACAGTGTAGTGAAAAGAGAGAGGGGGGGGTGTGTTGCAGTAGACATGGTAGTGAAAAGAGAGAGAGAGAGGGGGGTGTTGCGGTAGACAGGGTAGTGAAAAGAGAGAGAGGGGGGTGTGTTGCGGTAGACAGGGTAGTGAAAAGAGAGAGAGGGGGGGTGTTGTGGTAGACAGGGTAGTGAAAAGAGAGAGAGAGGGGGGGTGTTGCAGTAGACAGTGTAGTGAAAAGAGAGAGGAGGGTGTTGCGGTAGACAGGGTAGTGAAAAGAGAGAGAGGGGGGTGTGTTGCGGTAGACAGGGTAGTGAAAAGAGAGAGAGGGGGGGGTGTTGTGGTAGACAGGGTAGTGAAAAGATAGAGAGAGGGTGGTTGTTGCGGTAGACAGGGTAGTGAAAAGAGAGAGAGAGGGGGGGTGTGTTGTGGTAGACAGGGTAGTGAAAAGAGAGAGAGAGGGAGGGTGTGTTGCGGTAGACAGGGTAGTGAAAAGAGAGAGAGAGGGGGTGTGTTGCGGTAGACAGGGTAGTGAAAAGAGAGAGAGGGGGGGTGTGTTGTGGTAGACATGGAAGTGAAAAGAGAGAGAGAGAGAGGGATGTGTTGCGGTAGACAGGGTAGTGAAAAGAGAGAGAGAGGGGGTGTGTTGCGGTAGACAGGGTAGTGAAAAGAGAGAGAGGGGGGGTGTGTTGTGGTAGACATGGAAGTGAAAAGAGAGAGAGAGAGAGGGATGTGTTGCGGTAGACAGGGTAGTGAAAAGAGAGAGAGGGGGGGGTGTTACGGTAGACAGGGTAGTGAAAAGAGAGAGAGAGTGGGGTGTGTTGTGGTAGACAGGGTAGTGAAAAGAGAGAGGGGGGGGTGTTGTGGTAGACAGGGTAGTGAAAAGAGAGAGAGAGGGGGGGGGGGTGTTGCGGTAGACAGGGTAGTGAAAAGAGAGAGAGGGGGTGTGTTGCGGTAGACAGGGTAGTGAAAAGAGAGAGGGGGGGGGTGTTGTGGTAGACAGGGTAGTGAAAAGAGAGAGAGGGGAGGGTGTTGCGGTAGACAGGGTAGTGAAAAGAGAGAGAGAGGAGGGGGTGTTGCGGTAGACAGGGTAGTGAAAAGAGAGAGAGAGGGGGGGTGCGTTGTGGTAGACATGGTAGTGAAAAGAGAGAGAGAGGGGGGGTGTTGCGGTAGACAGGGTAGTGAAAAGAGAGATAGAGGGGGGGTGTGTTGCGGTAGACAGGGTAGTGAAAAGAGAGAGGGGGGGGGTGTTGCGGTAGACATGGTAGTGAAAAGAGAGAGAGGGGGGGTGTGTTGCGGTAGACAGGGTAGTGAAAAGAGAGAGAGGGGGGTGTGTTGTGGTAGACAGGGTAGTAAAAAGAGAGAGAGAGGGGGATGTGTTGCGGTAGACAGGGTAGTGAAAATAGAGAGAGAGGGGGGGTGTGTTGCGGTAGACAGGGTAGTGAAAATAGAGAGAGAGAGGGGGATGTGTTGCGGTAGACAGGGTAGTGAAAAAAGAGAGAGAGAGGGGTGTGTTGTGGTAGACAGGGTAGTGAAAAGAGAGAGAGAGGGGGTGTGTTGCGGTAGACAGGGTAGTGAAAATAGAGAGAGAGGGGGGGTGTGTTGTGGTAGACAGAGGAGTGAAAAGAGAGAGGGGGGGTGTGTGTTGCGGTAGACAGTGTAGTGAAAAGATTAGAGAGAGGGGGGTGTGTTGCGGTAGACAGGGTAGTGAAAAGAGAGAGAGAGGGGGGGGTGTTGCGGTAGACAGGGTAGTGAAAAGAGAGAGAGAGGGGGGGGTGTTGCGGTAGACATGGTAGTGAAATGAGAGAGAGAGGGGGGGTGTTGCGGTAGACAGGGTAGTGAAAAGAGAGAGAGAGGGGGGTGTGTTGCGGTAGACAGGGTAGTGAAAAGAGAGAGAGGGGGGGTGTTGCGGTAGACAGGGTAGTGAAAAGAGAGAGAGGGGGGGGTGTTGTGGTAGACAGTGTAGTGAAAAGAGAGAGAGGGGGGTGTTGCGGTAGACAGTGTAGTGAAAAGAGAGAGAGGGGGTGTGTGTTGTGGTAGACAGTGTAGTGAAAAGAGAGAGAGTGGGGTGTGTTGCGGTAGACAGGGTAGTGAAAAGAGAGAGAGTGGGGAGAGGTAGAGTTATGTAGAGAGAAAGGAACAATATGAGATAGAAGTGTGAGAGAGTAATGGGTTAATGAAGAGAGGGAGAGAGATGGGTTAATGAAGAGAGGGAGAGAGAGATGTGTTAATGAAGAGAGAGAGAGAGATGGGTTAATGAAGAGAGGGAGAGAGAAATGGGTTAATGAAAAGAGGGAGAGAGAGATGACTTAATGAAGAGAGGGAGAGAGAGATGGGTTAATGAAGAGAGGGAGAGAGAGATGGGTAATGAAGAGAGGGAGAGAGAAATGGGTTAATGAAAAGAGGGAGAGAGAGATGACTTAATGAAGAGAGGGAGAGAGAGATGGGTTAATGAAGAGGAGAGAGATGGGTTAATGAAGAGAGGGAGAGAGAGATGACTTAATGAAGAGAGGGAGAGAGAGATGGGTTAATGAAGAGAGGGAGAGAGAGATGGGTTAATGAAGAGAGGGAGAGAGAAATTGGTTAATAAAAAGAGGGAGAGAGAAATTGGTTAATGAAAAGAGGGAGAGAGAAATGGGTTAATAAAAAGAGGGAGAGAGAGATGGGTTAATGAAAAGAGGGAGAGAGAGATGGGTTAATGAAGAGGAGAGAGATGGGTTAATGAAGAGAGGGAGAGAGAGATGGGTTAATGAAGAGAGGGAGAGAGAAATTGGTTAATAAAAAGAGGGAGAGAGAAATTGGTTAATGAAAAGAGGGAGAGAGAAATGGGTTAATAAAAAGAGGGAGAGAGAGATGACTTAATGAAGGGAGGGAGAGAGAGATGGGTTAATGAAGAGAGGGAGAGAGAAATTGGTTAATAAAAAGAGGGAGAGAGAAATTGGTTAATGAAAAGAGGGAGAGAGAAATGGGTTAATAAAAAGAGGGAGAGAGTGATGACTTAATGAAGAGAGGGAGAGAGAGATGGGTTAATGAAGAGAATGAGAGAGATGGGTTAATGAAGAGAGGGAGAGAGATGGGTTAATGAAGAGAGGGAGAGAGAGAGCTGGGTTAATGAAGAGAGGGAGAGAGAGATGGGTTAATGAAAAGAGGGAGATAGATTGGTTAATGAAGAGAGGGAGAGAGAAATTGGTTAATGAAGAGAGGGAGAGAGAGATGGGTTAATGAAGAGGGAGAGAGAGATGGGTTAATGAAGAGAGGGAGAGAGATGAGAGGGAGAGAGAGAGGAAAGAGATGGGTAAGGGAAGAGAGGGAGAGAGAGAGGAAAGAGATGGATAAGGGAAGAGAGGGAGAGATGGAGAGGAAAGAGATAGGGAATAAAGGGAGAGATGGAGAGGAAAGAGATGGGTACGGGAAGAGAGGGAGAGATGGAGAGGAAAGAGATGGATAAGGGAAGAGAGGGAGAGATGGAGAGGAAAGAGATAGGGAATAAAGGGAAAGATGGAGAGGAAAGAGATGGGTAAGGGAAGACAGGGGGAGATAGAGAGGAAAGAGATGGGTAAGGGAAGAGAGGGAGAGATGGGTAAGGGAAGAGAGGGGGAGATAGAGAGGAAACAGATGGGTAAGGGAAGAGAGGGAGAGATGGGTAAGGGAAGAGAGGAAGAGAGAGGAAAGAGATGGGTAAGGGAAGAGAGGGAGAGATAGGGATGAAAGGGAGAGATAGAGAGCAAAGAGATGGGTAAGGGAAGAGAGGGAGAGAGAGGAAAGAGATGGGTAAGGGAAGAGAGGGAGCGAGATGGGTATGGAAAGAGATGGGTAAGGGAAGATGGAGAGAGAGAGGGGATAGACATGGGATAAAGGAGAGAGAGGAGAGAGAGATGGGTAAAATGAGAGAGAGGAGATAGGGAGATAGGTTAAAGCAGAGAGAGATGGGTTAAAGGAGAGAGGGGGAGAGAGAGGGGTTAAAGGGGAGAGAGGGAGAGAGAAAGAGGAAAGAGATGGGTAAGGGAAGAGAGGGCGAGAGAGAGAGGGAGAGATGGGTAAGGGAAGAGAGACAGGGAAAGATAGAGAGGAAAGAGATGGGGAGGGAGAGAGAGAGGTGAAAGAGATGGGTAAGGGAAGAGAGGGAGAGAGAGAGGAAAGAGATGTATAAGGGAAGAGAGGGAGAGATGGAGAGGAAAGAGATAGGGAATAAAGGGAGAGATGGAGAGGAAAGAGATGGGTACGGGAAGAGAGGGAGAGATGGAGAGGGAAGAGATGGGTAAGGGAAGAGAGGGAGAGAGATGGTTAAGGGAAGATAGGAAAAGAGATGGGTAAGGGAAGAGAGAGAGAGATAGAGAGGAAAGAGATGGGTAAGGGAAGAGCGGGAGAGAGAGACAGGGAGAGATGGGCAAGGGAAGAGAGGGAGAGAGAGGGAAAGATAGAGAGGAAAGAGATGGGTAAGGGAAGAGAGGGAGAAATGGAGAGCAAAGAGATGGGTAAGGGAAGAGAGGGAGAGATAGAAAGGAAAGAGATGGGTAAGGGAAGAGAGGGAGAGATGGAGAGGGAAGAGAGGACAGAGATGGGGAAGAGAGGGAGAGATAGAGGGGAAAGAGATGGGTAAGGGAAGAGAGGGAGAGATGGAGAGGAAAGAGATGGGTAAGGGAAGAGAGGGAGAGAGATGGTTAAGGGAAGATAGGGAAAGAGATGGGTAAGGGAAGAGAGAGAGAGATAGAGAGGAAAGAGATGGGTAAGGGAAGAGCGGGAGAGAGAGACAGGGAGAGATGGGCAAGGGAAGAGAGGGAGAGAGAGGGAAAGATAGAGAGGAAAGAGATGGGTAAGGGAAGAGAGGGAGAGATGGAGAGCAAAGAGATGGGTAAGGGAAGAGAGGGAGAGATGGAGAGCAAAGAGATGGGTAAGGGAAGAGAGGGAGAGAGATGGGTATGGAAAGAGATGGGTAAGGGAAGATGGAGAGAGAGGAAAGAGAGATGGGATAAAGGAGAGAGAGGAGAGAGAGATGGGTTAAAGGAGAGAGAGGATAGAAAGATGGGATAAAGGAGAGAGAGGCGAGAGAGATGGGTTAAAGGAGAGAGAGGATAGAAAGATGGGATAAAGGAGATAGAGGAGAGAGAGATGGGTTAAAGGAGAGAGAGGATAGAAAGATGGGATAAAGGGGAGAGGGGAGATAGGGAGATAGGTTAAAGGAGAGAGGGTAGAGAGAGATGGGTTTAAGGAGAGAGGGGAGAGAGAGAGAGAGGAGAGAGATGGTTAAGGGAAGAGAGGGAGAGATAGGGAGGAAAGAGATGGGTAAGGGAAGAGAGACAGGGAAAGATAGGGAGGAAGGAGATGGGTAAGGGAAGAGAGACAGTGAAAGATAGGGAGGAAAGAGATGGGTAAGGGAAGAGAGGGATAGAGAGATGGTTAAGGGAAGAAAGGGGGAGAGATGGGTAAGGCAAGAGAGAGGAAAGAGATGGGTAAGGGAAGAGAGACAGGGAAAGATAGGGAGGAAATAGATGGGTAAGGGAAGAGAGACAGGGAAAGATAAAGAGGAAAGAGATGGGTAAGGGAAGAGAGACAGGGAAAGATAGAGAGGAAAGAGATGGGTAAGGGAAGAGAGACAGGGAAAGATAGAGAGGAAAGAGATGGGTAAGGGAAGAGAGGGTGAGAGAGAGAGGGAGAGATGGGTAAGGGAAGAAAGACAGGGAAAGATAGAGATGGGGAGGGAGAGATAGAGATGAAAGAGATTTGTAAGGGAAGAGAGGGAGAGATGGAGAGGAAAGAGATAAAGGAGAGATAGAGAGGAAAGAGATGGGTAAGGGAAGAGAGGGAGAGATAGAGGAGATAGATGGGTAAGGGAAGAGAGGGACAGAGAGAGGAGAGAGATGGGATAAAGGAGAGAGGAGAGAGATGGGTTAAAGGAGAGAGAGGAGAGTGATGGGTTAATGGAGAGAGAGGAGAGAGATATGGGTTAAAGGAGAGAGAGGAGAGAGAGATGGGTTAAAGGAGAGAGAGGAGAGAGTGATGGGTTAAAGGGGAGAGAGGAGAGAGAGATGGTTTAACGGAGAGAGAGGAGAGAGTGATGGGTTAAAGAGGAGAGAGGAGTGAGAGATGGGATATAGGGGAGAGAGAGATGGATAAGGAGAGAGAGGAGAGAGAGATTGGTTAAAGGAGAGAGAGGAGAGAGAGATGGGTTAAAGGAGAGAGAGGAGAGAGTGATGGGTTAAAGGGGAGAGAGGAGTGAGAGATGGGATATAGGGGAGAGAGAGATGGATAAGGAGAGAGAGGAGAGAGAGATTGGTTAAAGGAGAGAGGAGAGAGAGAGATGGGTTAAAGGAGAGAGAGGAGAGAGTGATGGGTTAAAGGGGAGAGAGGAGTGAGAGATGGGATATAGGGGAGAGAGAGATGGATAAGGAGAGAGAGGAGAGAGAGATTGGTTAAAGGAGAGAGGAGAGAGAGAGATGGATAAGGGGAGAGAGAGGGGAGAGAGATGGAGATGGGAGAGAGATGGGTTAAAGGGGAGAGAGGAGAGAGAGATGGATACGGGGAGAGGGGAGAGAGAGATTGGTTAAAGGGAGAGAGGAGAGAGAGATGGATAAGGGGAGAGTTGGAGAGAGAGCTGGGTTAAAGGAGAGAGAGGAGAGAGAGAGATGGGTTAAAGGGGAGAGGAGAGAGAGATGGGTTAAAGGGGAGAGAGATGGGTTAAAGGAGAGAGGAG
This sequence comes from Salvelinus fontinalis, assembly GCF_029448725.1. Taxonomy (NCBI): domain Eukaryota; kingdom Metazoa; phylum Chordata; class Actinopteri; order Salmoniformes; family Salmonidae; genus Salvelinus; species Salvelinus fontinalis. The sequence continues at coordinate 36,514,058 of NC_074678.1, forward strand.
AGAGAGATGGGTTAATGGAGAGAGAGGGGAGAGAGATGGGTTAGAGGAGAGATAGATGGGTTAAAGGAGAGAGGAGAGAGAGATGGGTTAAAGGAGAGAGGAGAGAGAGATGGGTTAGAGGAGAGAGATGGGTTAAAGGGGAGAGAGATGGGTTAAAGGGGAGAGGGGAGAGAGATGGGTTAGAGGGGAGAGAGATGGGTTAAAGGAGAGAGGGGAGAGAGAGAGATGGATAAGGGGAGAGAGATGGGTTAAAGGAGAGAGAGGAGAGAGAGATGGGTGAAAGGAGAGAGAGGAGCCTCCCGGGTGGCGCAGTGGTCTAGGGCACTGCATCGCAGTGCTAACTGCGCCACCAGAGTCTCTGGGTTCGCGCCCAGGCTCTGTCGCAGCCGGCCGCGACCGGGAGGTCCGTGGGGCGACGCACAATTGGGCTAGCGTCGTCCGGGTTAGGGTGGGTTTGGCCGGTAGGGATATCCTTGTCTCATCGCGCTCCAGCGACTCCTGTGGCGGGCCGGGCGCAGTGCGCGCTAACCAAGGGGGACAGGTACACGGTGTTTCCTCCGACACATTGGTGCGGCTGGCTTCCGGGTTGGAGGCGCGCTGTGTTAAAGAAGCAGTGCGGCTAGGTTGGGTTGTGCTTCGGAGGACGCATGGCTTTCGACCTTCGTCTCTCCCGAGCCCGTACGGGAGTTGTAGCGATGAGACAAGATAGTAATTACTAGCGATTGGATACCACGAAAAATTGGGGAGAAAAGGGGATAAAATTTAAAAAATAAAGAAAAAGAAAAGGAAAAGAAAGGAGAGAGAGGAGAGAGAGATGGGTTAAAGGAGAGAGAGGAGAGAGAGATAGGTGAAAGGAGAGAGAGGAGAGAGAGATGGGTTAAAGGAGAGAGAGATGGGTTAGAGGAGAGAGAGATGGGTTAAATGAGAGAGAGGAGAGAGAGATGGGTTAGAGGAGAGAGAGGAGAGCGATGGGTTAAAGGAGAGAGAGGAGAGAGAGATGGGTTAAAGGAGAGAGAGGAGAGAGAGATGGGTTAAAGGAGAGAGAGGAGAGAGTGATGGGTAAGGGAAGAGAGGAAGAGAGAGGAAAGAGATGGGTAAGGGAAGAGAGGGAGAGATAGGGATGAAAGGGAGAGATAGAGAGCAAAGAGATGGGTAAGGGAAGAGAGGGAGAGAGAGGAAAGAGATGGGTAAGGGAAGAGAGGGAGCGAGATGGGTATGGAAAGAGATGGGTAAGGGAAGATGGAGAGAGAGAGGGGATAGACATGGGATAAAGGAGAGAGAGGAGAGAGAGATGGGTTAAATGAGAGAGAGGAGATAGGGAGATAGGTTAAAGGAGAGAGAGATGGGTTAAAGGAGAGAGGGGTGAGAGAGAGGGGTTAAAGGGGAGAGAGGGAGAGAGAGAGATGGTTAAGGGAAGAGAGGGCGAGATAGGGAGGAAAGAGGTGGGTAAGGGAAGAGAGACAGGGAAAGATAGAGAGGAAAGAGATGGGTAAGGGAAGAGAGGGCGAGAGAGAAAGGGAGAGATGGGTAAGGGAAGAGAGACAGGGAAAGATAGAGAGGAAAGAGATGGGGAGGGAGAGATAGAGGTGAAAGAGATGGGTAAGGGAAGAGAGGGAGAGAGAGAGGAAAGAGATGTATAAGGGAAGAGAGGGAGAGATGGAGAGGAAAGAGATAGGGAATAAAGGGAGAGATGGAGAGGAAAGAGATGGGTACGGGAAGAGAGGGAGAGATGGAGAGGGAATAGATGGGTAAGGGAAGAGAGGGAGAGAGATGGTTAAGGGAAGATAGGAAAAGAGATGGGTAACGGAAGAGAGAGAGAGATAGAGAGGAAAGAGATGGGTAAGGGAAGAGCGGGAGAGAGAGACAGGGAGAGATGGGCAAGGGAAGAGAGGGAGAGAGAGGGAAAGATAGAGAGGAAAGAGATGGGTAAGGGAAGAGAGGGAGAAATGGAGAGCAAAGAGATGGGTAAGGGAAGAGAGGGAGAGATAGAGAGGAAAGAGATGGGTAAGGGAAGAGAGGGAGAGATGGAGAGGGAAGAGAGGACAGAGATGGGGAAGAGAGGGAGAGATAGAGGGGAAAGAGATGGGTAAGGGAAGAGAGGGAGAGATGGAGAGGAAAGAGATGGGTAAGGGAAGAGAGGGAGAGAGATGGTTAAGGGAAGATAGGGAAAGAGATGGGTAAGGGAAGAGAGAGAGATAGAGAGGAAAGAGATGGGTAAGGGAAGAGCGGGAGAGAGAGACAGGGAGAGATGGGCAAGGGAAGAGAGGGAGAGAGAGGGAAAGATAGAGAGGAAAGAGATGGGTAAGGGAAGAGAGGGAGAGATGGAGAGCAAAGAGATGGGTAAGGGAAGAGAGGGAGAGATGGAGAGCAAAGAGATGGGTAAGGGAAGAGAGGGAGAGAGATGGGTATGGAAAGAGATGGGTAAGGGAAGATGGAGAGAGAGGAAAGAGAGATGGGATAAAGGAGAGAGAGGAGAGAGAGATGGGTTAAAGGAGAGAGAGGATAGAAAGATGGGATAAAGGAGAGAGAGGCGAGAGAGATGGGTTAAAGGAGAGAGAGGATAGAAAGATGGGATAAAGGAGATAGAGGAGAGAGAGATGGGTTAAAGGAGAGAGAGGATAGAAAGATGGGATAAAGGGGAGAGGGGAGATAGGGAGAGAGGAGAGAGATGGTTAAGGGAAGAGAGGGAGAGATAGGGAGGAAAGAGATGGGTAAGGGAAGAGAGACAGGGAAAGATAGGGAGGAAGGAGATGGGTAAGGGAAGAGAGACAGGGAAAGATAGGGAGGAAAGAGATGGGTAAGGGAAGAGAGGGATAGAGAGATGGTTAAGGGAAGAAAGGGGGAGAGATGGGTAAGGCAAGAGAGAGGAAAGAGATGGGTAAGGGAAGAGAGACAGGGAAAGATAGGGAGGAAATAGATGGGTAAGGGAAGAGAGACAGGGAAAGATAAAGAGGAAAGAGATGGGTAAGGGAAGAGAGACAGGGAAAGATAGAGAGGAAAGAGATGGGTAAGGGAAGAGAGACAGGGAAAGATAGAGAGGAAAGAGATGGGTAAGGGAAGAGAGACAGGGAAAGATAAAGAGGAAAGAGATGGGTAAGGGAAGACAGACAGGGAAAGATAGAGAGGAAAGAGATGGGTAAGGGAAGAGAGACAGGGAAAGATAAAGAGGAAAGAGATGGGTAAGGGAAGAGAGACAGGGAAAGATAGAGAGGAAAGAGATGGGTAAGGGAAGAGAGACAGGGAAAGATAGAGAGGAAAGAGATGGGTAAGGGAAGAGAGACAGGGAAAGATAGGGAGGAAATAGATGGGTAAGGGAAGAGAGACAGGGAAAGATAGAGAGGAAAGAGATGGGTAAGGGAAGAGAGGGTGAGAGAGAGAGGGAGAGATGGGTAAGGGAAGAAAGACAGGGAAAGATAGAGATGGGGAGGGAGAGATAGAGATGAAAGAGATTGGTAAGGGAAGAGAGGGAGAGATGGAGAGGAAAGAGATAAGGGAGAGATAGAGAGGAAAGAGATGGGTAAGGGAAGAGAGGGAGAGATAGAGGAGATAGATGGGTAAGGGAAGAGAGGGACAGAGAGAGGAGAGAGATGGGATAAAGGAGAGGAGAGAGATGGGTTAAAGGAGAGAGAGGAGAGTGATGGGTTAATGGAGAGAGAGGAGAGAGAGATGGGTTAAAGGAGAGAGAGATGGGTTAGAGGAGAGAGAGGAGAGAGAGATGGGTTAAAGGAGAGAGAGGAGAGAGTGATGGGTTAAAGGGGAGAGAGGAGAGAGAGATGGTTTAAAGGAGAGAGAGGAGAGAGTGATGGGTTAAAGAGGAGAGAGGAGTGAGAGATGGGATATAGGGGAGAGAGAGATGGATAAGGAGAGAGAGGAGAGAGAGATTGGTTAAAGGAGAGAGAGGAGAGAGAGATGGGTTAAAGGAGAGAGAAGAGAGAGTGATGGGTTAAAGGGGAGAGAGGAGTGAGAGATGGGATATAGGGGAGAGAGAGATGGATAAGGAGAGAGAGGAGAGAGAGATTGGTTAAAGGAGAGAGGAGAGAGAGAGATGGGTTAAAGGAGAGAGAGGAGAGAGAGGAGAGAGTGATGGGTTAAAGGGGAGAGAGGAGTGAGAGATGGGATATAGGGGAGAGAGAGATGGATAAGGAGAGAGAGGAGAGAGAGATGGGTTAAATGAGAGAGAGGAGAGAGAGATGGGTTAGAGGAGAGAGAGATGGGTTAAAGGAGAGAGGGGAGCGAGATAGATGGATAAGGGGAGAGAGAGGAGAGAGAGATGGGTTAAAGGAGAGAGAGGAGAGAGTGATGGGTTAAAGGAGAGAGAGGATAGAAAGATGGGTTAAAGGAGAGAGAGGAGAGAGTGATGCGTTAAAGAGGAGAGAGGAGTGAGAGATGGGATATAGGGGAGAGAGAGATGGATAAGGAGAGAGAGGAGAGAGAGATTGGTTAAAGGAGAGAGAGGAGAGAGAGATGGGTTAAAGGAGAGAGAGGAGAGAGAGATTGGTTAAAGGAGAGAGAGGAGAGAGATGGGTTAAAGGAGAGAGAGGAGAGAGTGATGGGTTAAAGGGGAGAGAGGAGTGAGAGATGGGATATAGGGGAGAGAGAGATGGATAAGGAGAGAGAGGAGAGATGGGTTAAAGGAGAGAGAGATGGGTTAAAGGGGAGAGAGGGGAGAGAGATGGGTTAAAGGAGAGAGGAGAGAGAGATGGGTTAAAGGAGAGAGGAGAGAGAGATGGGTTAGAGGAGAGAGGAGAGAGAGATGGGTTAAAGGGGAGAGAGGGGAGAGAGATGGGTTAAAGGAGAGAGGAGAGAGAGATGGGTTAAAGGACAGAGGAGAGAGAGATGGGTTAGAGGAGAGAGGAGAGAGAGATGGGTTAGAGGAGAGAGAGGAGAGAGAGAGATGGATAAGGGGAGAGGGGAGAGAGAGATGGGTTAAAGGGGAGAGAGGGGAGAGAGATGGGTTAAAGGAGAGAGGAGAGAGAGATGGATAAGGGGAGAGGGGAGAGAGAGATGGGTTAAAGGGGAGAGAGGGGAGAGAGATGGGTTAAAGGAGAGAGGAGAGAGAGATGGGTTAAAGGAGAGAGAGGAGAGAGAGATAGGTGAAAGGAGAGAGATGAGAGAGAGATGGGTTAAAGGAGAGAGAGATGGGTTAGAGGAGAGAGAGATGGGTTAAAGGAGAGAGAGATGGGTTAAAGGAGAGAGGGGAGCGAGAGAGATGGATAAGGGGAGAGAGAGGAGAGAGAGATGGGTTAAAGGAGAGAGAGGAGAGAGAGATGGGTTAAAGGAGAGAGAGGAGAGAGAGTTGGGTTAAAGGAGAGAGAGGAGAGAGAGATGGATAAGGGGAGAGAGAGGAGAGAGAGATGGGTTAAAGGAGAGAGAGGAGAGAGAGTGTGTATTCTGTTCCATCTGGTGCTCCGCTCCCACACACTGCTAGTCCATATAAAACAATAGAACAGTATCTCGCTCTCTCTCTCTCCAAACCACCATACTACACAACTACTTCTACAGTACCATCAGTTTCCATCTGTCTGTAACGTAATGCCATTGTAACGTAATGTGATTGTAACGTAATGCCATTGTAACGTAAATCCATTGTAACGTAATGTGATTGTAACGTAATGCCATTGTAACGTAATGTGATTGTAACGTAATGCCATTGTAAATTTAATGCCATTGTAACGTAATGTCATGTCATTGTAACGTAATGCCATTGTAACGTAATGTGATTGTAACGTAATGCCATTGTAACGTAAAGCCATTGTAACGTAATGTGATTGTAACGTAATGTCATTGTAACGTAATGCCATTGTAACGTAATGCCATTGTAACGTAAAGCCATTGTAACGTAATGTGATTGTAACGTAATGTGATTGTAACGTAAAGCCATTGTAATGTAATGTGATTGTAACGTAAAGCCATTGTAACGTAATGTGATTGGAACGTAATGCCATTGGAGCGTAATGCCATTGTAACGTAATGTCATGCCATTGTAACGTAATGTAATTGTAACGTAATGCCATTGTAACGTAAAGCCATTGTAACGTAATGTGATTGTAACGTAATGTCATTGTAACGTAATGCCATTGTAACGTAAAGCCATTGTAACGTAATGTGATTGTAACGTAATGTCATTGTAATGTAATGCCATTGTAACATACTGTGATTGTAACGTAATGCCATTGTAACGTAATGTGATTGTAACGTAATGCCATTGTAATGTGATTGTAACGTAATGCCATTGTAACGTAATGTGATTGTAACGTAATGCCATTGTAACGTAATGCCATTGTAACGTAATACCATTGTAACGTAATGTCATGTCATTGTAACGTAATGCCAATGTAACGTAATGTGATTGTAACGTAAAGCCATTGTAACGTAAAGCCATAGTAACGTAATGTGATTGTAACGTAATGTCATTTTAACGTAATGCCATTGTAACGTAAAGCCATTGTAACGTAATGTGATTGTAACGTAATGCCATTGTAACGTAAAGCCATTGTAACGTAATGTGATTGTAACGTAAAGCCATTGTAACGTAATGTGATTGTAACGTAATGCCATTGTAACGTAATGCCATTGTAATGTCATGTCATTGTAACGTAATGCCATTGTAACGTAATGTAATTGTAATGTAAAGCCATTGTAACGTAATGTGATTGTAACGTAATGTCATTGTAACGTAATGCCATTGTAATGTGATTGTAACGTAATGTCATTGTAATGTAATGCCATTGTAACGTAATGCCATTGTAACGTAATGTGATTGTAACGTAATGCCATTGTAACGTCATGTGATTGTAACGTAATGCCATTGTAACGTAATGTGATTGTAACGTAATGTGATTGTAACGTAATGCCATTGTAACGTAAAGCCATTGTAACGTAATGTCATTCTAACGTAATGTGATTGTAACGTATGTGATTGTAATGTGATGTGATTGTAACATGATGTCACTGTAACGTAATGTGATTGTAATGTAATGCCATTGTAACGTAATGTGATTGTAACGTAATGTGATTGTAACGTAATGTGATGCCATTGTAACGTAATGCCATTGTAACGTAATGTAATTGTAACGTAAAGCCATTGTAATGTGATTGTAACGTAATGTCATTGTAACGTAATGCCATTGTAACGTAAAGCCATTGTAATGTGATTGTAACGTAATGTCATTGTAATGTAATGCCATTGTAACGTAATGCCATTGTAACGTAATGTGATTGTAACGTAATGCCATTGTAACGTCATGTGATTGTAACGTAATGCCATTGTAACGTAATGTGATTGTAACGTAATGCCATTGTAACGTAATGTGATTGTAACGTAATGCCATTGTAACGTAAAGCCATTGTAACGTAATGTCATTCTAACGTACTGTGATTGTAACGTAATGTGATTGTAATGTGATGTGATTGTAACGTGATGTCACTGTAACGTAATGTGATTGTAATGTAATGCCATTGTAACGTAATGTGATTGTAACGTAATGTGATTGTAACGTAATGTGATGCCATTGTAACGTAATGCCATTGTAACGTAATGCCATTGTAACGTAATGTGATTGTAATGCAATGCCGTTGTAATGTAATGCCATTGTAATGTAATGTCATTCTAACGTACTGTGTTTGTAACGTAATGTCATTGTAACGTAATGTCATTCTAACGTACTGTGCTTGTAATGTAATGTCATTCTAACGTAATGTGATTGTAACGTAATGTGATTGTAACGTGATGTCACTGTAACGTAATGTGATTGTAACGTAATGTGATTGTAGCGCAATGTGATTGTAGCTTAATGTGATTGTAACGTACTGTGATTGTAATGTGATTGTAACGTAATTTGTTTGTAACGTAATGTCATTGTAACGTAATGTCATTCTAACGTACTGTGCTTGTAATGTAATGTCATTGTAACGTAATGTCATTCTAACGTAATGTGATTGTAAAGTAATGTCATTGTAATGTGATTGTACCGTAATGTCATTGTAATGTAATGTGATTGTAATGTAATGTGATTAACGTAATATGATTGTAATGTCATTGTAATGTAATATGATGTTGGCGTGATTGTATTGTAGGAGGCTATGCAGCAGTGGTACCAGCACTACCAAGCCCAGAGCTACAGCACCGCCCCCCAGGAGAGCCACGCTAAGGACTATAGCAAGGAGCACACACAGGTCAGTGTAGTGTGTTCTCAGTTACTGTATCACCTCAGGGTCACGACACACACGGTACCTGTCACCTCAGGGTCACGACACACACGGTACCTGTCACCTCAGGGTCACGACACACACGGTACCTGTCACCTCAGGGTCACGACACACACGGTACCTGTCACCTCAGGGTCAAGACACACACGGTACCTGTCACCTCAGGGTCACGACACACACGGTACCTGTCACCTCAGGGTCACGACACACACGGTACCTGTCACCTCAGGGTCAAGACACACACGGTACCTGGCACCTCAGGGTCACGACACACACGGTACCTGGCACCTCAGGGTCAAGACACACACGGTACCTGGCACCTCAGGGTCAAGACACACACGGTACCTGGCACCTCAGGGTCAAGACACACACGGTACCTGGCACCTCAGGGGCAAGACACACACGGTACCTGTCACCTCAGGGTCACGACACACACGGTACCTGTCACCTCAGGGTCACGACACACACGGTACCTGTCACCTCAGGGTCACGACACACACGGTACCTGTCACCTCAGGGTCAAGACACACACGGTACCTGTCACCTCAGGGTCACGACACACACGGTACCTGGCACCTCAGGGTCAAGACACACACGGTACCTGTCACCTCAGGGTCACGACACACACGGTACCTGGCACCTCAGGGTCAAGACACACACGGTACCTGTCACCTCAGGGTCACGACACACACGGTACCTGTCACCTCAGGGTCAAGACACACACGGTACCTGTCCCCTCAGGGTCAAGACACACACGGTACCTGTCACCTCAGGGTCAAGACACACACGGTACCTGTCACCTCAGGGTCAAGACACACACAGTACCTGGCACCTCAGGGTCAAGACACACACGGTACCTGTCACCTCAGGGTCAAGACACACACGGTACCTGGCACCTCAGGATCACGACACACACGGTACCTGTCACCTCAGGGTCAAGACACACACGGTACCTGTCCCCTCAGGGTCAAGACACACACAGTACCTGTCACCTCAGGGTCAAGACACACACGGTACCTGGCACCTCAGGGTCACGACACACACGGTACCTGGCACCTCAGGGTCAAGACACACACAGTACCTGTCACCTCAGGGTCAAGACACACACGGTACCTGGCACCTCAGGGTCACGACACACACGGTACCTGGCACCTCAGGGTCAAGACACACACGGTACCTGGCACCTCAGGGTCAAGACACACACGGTACCTGGCACCTCAGGGTCAAGACACACAGGTGATACAATAACTGCCTTCAACACACATGCACATCTCACATATGCTGTCATCCGACATGAAACGTTACCCGTGAAGCAGAACTATCGCCCTTCACGGAATTCAGTCTTTGAATATTGTGTGTCTGCATATGACTGCCTCATGCCCACTGACTCCCACTTATCCACCTGCCTGCCTGTGTAGGGAAATGTGTGTGCGGTTGTGCCTGTGTGTGTGTGGGGGTGTGTGTGTGTGTGTAACATATCCCTGTTGTGTTCCAGCAGGCGGCGGTGCCGTCCTATGGGGATTACAGCTCCTACATGCAGGCTGTCAGTCAATACTATTGTCAGCCTCCTATGACCCAGCCACCTCCCCAGGTCTACCAGCACAGAGACCCTACCAAGGTACACTACAGCACAGTACACAATGTCACTGTTAAGACGCAGTGCAGAATGTCACTGTTAAGACGCAGTGCAGAATGTCACTGTTGAGACGCAGCGCAGAATGTCACTGTTGAGACGCAGTGCACAATGTCACTGTTAAGACGCAGTGCACAATGTCACTGTTAAGACGCAGTGCAGAATGTCACTGTTGAGACGCAGTACACAATGTCACTGTTAAGACGCAGTGCAGAATGTCACTGTTAAGACGCAGTGCAGAATGTCACTGTTGAGACGCAGTACACAATGTCACTGTTAAGACGCAGTGCAGAATGTCACTGTTAAGACGCAGTGCAGAATGTCACTGTTGAGACGCAGTACACAATGTCACTGTTAAGACGCAGTGCAGAATGTCACTGTTAAGACGCAGTGCAGAATGTCACTGTTGAGACGCAGTACACAATGTCACTGTTAAGACGCAGTGCAGAATGTCACTGTTAAGACGCAGTGCAGAATGTCACTGTTGAGACGCAGTACACAATGTCACTGTTAAGACGCAGTGCACAATGTCACTGTTAAGACGCAGTGCACAATGTCACTGTTGAGACGCAGTGCACAATGTCACTGTTAAGACGCAGTGCACAATGTCACTGTTGAAACGCAGTGCACAATGTCACTGTTAAGACGCAGTGCACAATGTCACTGTTAAGATGCAGTGCACAATGTCACTGTTAAGACGCACGCAGTACACAATGTCACTGTTAAGACGCAGTGCACAATGTCACTGTTAAGATGCAGTGCACAATGTCACTGTTAAGACACACAGTCACATACCAAGCCTCTAATCTCGGAACAGGGTCTGTCATGAGAGAATACCAAGCCTCCAAAAGCCACACCCCAGATGTCCAAACCCTAGCTAGTCAACACCACCAACCCAATGTCCCAGAGAGTTCACAACTCCAATCTATCTTCTCTATGTATTAGGGTAAGGGTACACTATTAGGGTACACCATAAGGGTACACCAGTGCCCACTGAAACACTCCCTACTCCCCCTTCTTTCTCTAAATGTAATACGCATTAACATCACTTAGCCTGTACCTTGGACTCCCATGTCCGAGCTTTCATCTAACGCTGTCCAATCCCTGGCTGTAACCTCATACCCCAGCTCACACTATATCCCATTCTTGTCATGTCTCTCTCTGGTTGACTTTAGTGACCCCCGCTCTCCTACACAAGCTACCCCTTCCTATAACCTCTCCCTGTACCCTTCTTATGCTCCTTCCTGGGGTGTAATCTATCGTAGTAGTATGTCAGTGACCCCCCGGTGTGGAAGCCGGTGGTATTTAGATGCTGGTGTGTTTATTTGGGAAGCATGACACTCCTCACCCCAACCCAGGACACAGATATCCTGCTGAGAGAAATTGTCTGTCCACACCAGAGCAGGTGTCGCATCATAAGACTAAGGAAGGCCGGTGTGTGTGTGTGTGTGTGTGTGTGTGTGTGTGTGTGTGTGTGTGTGTGTGTGTGTGTGTGTGTGTGTGTGTGTGTGTGTGTGTGTGTGTGTGTGTGTGTGTGTGTGTGTGTGTGTGTGTGTGTGTGTGTGTGTGTGTGTGTGTGTGTGTGTGTGTGTGTGTGTGTGTGTGTGTGTGTGTGTGTGTGTGTGTGAGTTTCTCCATGCGGTCATTAACTGTTTGTGTGTTTGTTTTCTCTCTCTCTCTCTCTCTCTCTCTCTCTCTCTCTCTCTCTCTCTCTCTCTCTCTGTCTGTCTGCTAGGAGGCTGATGTGTGTAAGTCGCTGGGTGTGTCTCTCCATGCGGTCAGTAACGGCGGTGCCCAGTCGGTGCTGCCCGCCGCGGTCCTGCCAGCCTACAGCACCATGCCTATGATGTCAGGCTTCATGGCCGCGCCACCTCACGCCACACACCCACCCAGCTCCACCACACACATCCAGAGTGCCCACGCCAAAGCAACCAATGAATGGAACCAGTACTACTACGTAAGTCACATGATGTTGATGGTGATGATCTTTCCGTTAGAGACACCGTACTCATTATGGCCAAACTCCAGGAACACCATGGAAGTTAGAGAACCAATGCAACTGCTATATTTAAACGTTCTACAGTGATATAAGTAAGAAGTAGTCCCAGTGTAGAGCCAGTACTAGGAGTAGTCCCAGTGTAGAGCCAGTACTAGGAGTAGTCCCAGTGTAGAGCCAGTACTAGGAGTAGTCCCAGTGTAGAGCCAGTACTAGGAGTAGTCCCAGTGTAGAGCCAGTACTAGGAGTAGTCCCAGTGTAGAGCCAGTACTAGGAGTAGTCCCAGTGTAGAGCCAGTACTAGGAGTAGTCCCAGTGTAGAGCCAGTACTAGGAGTAGTCCCAGTGTAGAGCCAGTACTAGGAGTAGTCCCAGTGTAGAGCCAGTACTAGGAGTAGTCCCAGTGTAGAGCCAGTACTAGGAGTAGTCCCAGTGTAGAGCCAGTACTAGGAGTAGTCCCAGTGTAGAGCCAGTACTAGGAGTAGTCCCAGTGTAAAGCCAGTACTAGGAGTAGTCCCAGTGTAGAGCCAGTACTAGGAGTAGTCCCAGTGTAGAGCCAGTACTAGGAGTAGTCCCATTGTAGAGCCAGTACTAGGAGTAGTCCCAGTGTAAAGCCAGTACTAGGAGTAGTCCCAGTGTAGAGCCAGTACTAGGAGTAGTCCCAGTGTAAGGCCAGTACTAGGAGTAGTCCCAGTGTAGAGCCAGTACTAGGAGTAGTCCCAGTGTAGAGCCAGTACTAGGAGTAGTCCCAGTGTAGAGCCAGTACTAGGAGTAGTCCCAGTGTAAAGCCAGTACTAGGAGTAGTCCCAGTGTAGAGCCAGTACTAGGAGTAGTCCCAGTGTAGAGCCAGTACTAGGAGTAGTCACAGTGTAGAGCCAGTACTATCATATGATTAGTACTATTAGCTGTTTATTAATCTCGGACACCCAGAACTAAAATATTGCGTAATTGCTTCAGATGCTCGATTAAGTTCTGGGGGAGACGTTTTAGAAAATATACTAATGAGACTAGCAAAGTCTCCATCCCTCTAAACATAAACTCTCACCCGGGTTCTGGTAAGTCTAGAGGCCGAATGTCCCCTTACGAAATTCAAAAGATGCAAGCACCTGTGAAATTGTGATTTGTCCAAATAATCAGTGACATAAGTTGTCCATCCCACAGTCTGTCGACAGATGCTACTACCATTTATGTTACCTGCATCTGTCGACAAGAGATTTGTAGTGGTACTAGACGCATTATCCTGGACAGCTGTAGTAGCAGTGTGTGACGTTTGAGCGAGGGAGATTAGGAGAATGAGCTGAGATGAGCAGACAGCCTAGTGGGAGGATTTACTCAGAGACTTGAGCTGAACTCATGTCTCTTAAAGATTTACATCTACAGTACCAGTCAAAAGTTTAGACACACCTACTCATTCAAGGGTTTTTCTTTATTTTTACTATTTTCTACATTGTAAAATAATAGTGAAGACATCAACACGATGAAATAACACATAGAATCACATAGTAACCAAAAAAAGTGTTAAACAAATGAAAATATTTCATGTAGTGTAACGGCTGTCCTCGCTGACAGAAGGAGAGGACCAAAACGCAGAGTGGTTAGTGTTCATTATTTAATGAAAGTAAACAAAACACTTCAAAATACAAAACAACCAACAAATGTGACAAAACCGAAACAGTCCTGTGTGGCACAAACACTGACACAGGAACAAACACCCACAAAACACACGTGAAACCCAGGCTGCCTAAGTATGATTCTCAATCAGGGACAACGATTGACAGCTGCCTCTGATTGAGAATCATACCAGGCCGAACACAAAATCCCAACATAGAAAATCACACATAGACAAACCCACCCAACTCACACCCTGACCAACTAAATAAATACAAGACAAAAGAAAACAGGTCAGGAATGTGACATAACCCTCCCCGATTAAGGTGCGAACTCCGGGCGCACCAGCATAAACTCTAGGGGAGGGTCTGGGTGAGCGTCTGTCCACGGTGGCGGCTCTGGCGTTGGTCGTGGTCCCCACCCCACCATAGTCAATCCCCTCTTCCGTAGCCTCCTCCAAATTAACGCCACTAGATTAAGGGGCAGCACCAGACTAAGGGACAGCACCGGACTGAGGGGCAACACCGGAATGAGAGGCAGCACCGGACTGAGGGACGGATCCTGGCTGGCTGGCTGGCTCTGGCGGATCCTGGCTGGCTGGCTCTGGCGTATCCTGGCTGGCTGGCTCTGGCGGATCCTGGCTGGCTGGCTCTGGCGGATCCTGGCTGGACGGCTCTGGCTGGTCCTGGCTGGACGGCTCTGGCTGCTCATGGCTGGCTGGCGGCTCTGGCTGCTCATGGCTGGCTGGCGGCTCTGGCTGCTCATGGCTGGCTGGCGGCTCTGGCTGCTCATGGCTGGCTGGCGGCTCTGGCTGCTCATGCCTGGCTGGCGGCTCTGGCTGCTCATGGCCGGCTGGCTCTGGCAGCTCCTGGCTGGCTGGCGGATCCTGCCTGGACGGCTCTGGCTGGTCCTGGCTGGACGGCTCTGGCTGGTCCTGGCTGGACGGCTCTGGCTGGTCCTGGCTGGACGGCTCTGGCTGGTCCTGTCTGGCGGAAGGCTCTGGCTGCTCCTGTCTGGCGGAAGGCTCTGGCTGCTCCTGTCTGGCGGAAGGCTCTGGCTGCTCCTGTCTGGCGGAAGGCTCTGGCTGCTCCTGTCTGGCGGACGGCTCTGGCTGCTCCTGTCTGGCGGACGGCTCTGGCTGCTCCTGTCTGGCGGACGGCTCTGGCTGCTCCTATCTGGCGGACGGCTCTGGCTGCTCCTGTCTGGCGGACGGCTCTGGCTGCTCCTGTCTGGACGGCTCTGGCTGGTCCTGGCTGGACGGCTCTGGCTGCTCATGGCTGGCTGGCGGTTCTGGCTGCTCATGGCTGGCTGGCGGCTCTGGCTGCTCATGGCTGGCTGGCGGCTCTGGCTGCTCATGGCTGGCTGGCGGCTCTGGCTGCTCATGGCCGGCTGGCTCTGGCAGCTCCTGGCTGGCTGGCGGATCCTGCCTGGACGGCTCTGGCTGGTCCTGGCTGGACGGCTCTGGCTGGTCCTGTCTGGCGGAAGGCTCTGGCTGCTCCTGTCTGGCGGAAGGCTCTGGCTGCTCCTGTCTGGCGGAAGGCTCTGGCTGCTCCTGTCTGGCGGAAGGCTCTGGCTGCTCCTGTCTGGCGGAAGGCTCTGGCTGCTCCTGTCTGGCGGAAGGCTCTGGCTGCTCCTGTCTGGCGGACGGCTCTGGCTGCTCCTGTCTGGCGGACGGCTCTGGCTGCTCCTGTCTGGCGGACGGCTCTGGCTGCTCCTGTCTGGCGGACGGCTCTGGCTGCTCCTGTCTGGCGGACGGCTCTGGCTGCTCCTGTCTGGCGGACGGCTCTGGCTGCTCCTGTCTGGCGGATGGCTCTGACGGCTCGGGACAGACGGGCAGCTCTGACGGCTCGGGACAGACGGGCAGCTCTGACGGCTCGGGACAGACGGGCAGCTCTGACGGCTCGGGACAAACGGACAGCTCTGACGGCTCGGGACAAACGGACAGCTCTGACGGCTCGGGACAGACGGACAGCTCTGACGGCTCGGGACAGACGGACAGCTCTGACGGCTCGGGACAGACGGACAGCTCTGACGGTGCTGTGCAGGCAGGCAGCTCAGACAGCACTGGGCAGGCAGACAGCTCAGACAGCGCTGGGCAGGCAGACAGCTCAGACAGCGCTGGGCAGGCAGGCAGCTCAGACAGCACTGGGCAGGCAGGCAGCTCAGACAGCACTGGGCAGGCAGACAGTTCAGACACTGGCTGCGCTGGAGAGGAGGAAGGCTCTGACAGCGCTGGACAGGTGGGAGCAGCTGGAGAGAGAAGACGGAGAGACAGCCTGGTGCGGGAAACTGCCACCGGAGGGCTAGTACGTGGAGGTGACACCGGAAAAAACGGACCGTGAAGGAGGACACGCGCTCTTGAGCACCGAGCCTGCCCAACCTTACCAGGTTGAATGGTCCCCGTAGTGCGGCGAGTTGGAAAAACCCGCACTGGGCTATGCTGGCGAACCAGGGACACCATTTGTAAGGCTGGTGCCATGTACGCCGGCCCGAGGAGACGCACTGGAGGCCAGATGCGTTGGGCCGGCTTCATGACACCCGGCTCGATGCCCAACCTAGCCCGGCCAGTGCGGCAAGGTGGAATAGCCCGCACTGGACTAAGCACGCGTACTGGGGACACCGTGCGCTTTACCGCATAACACGGTGTCTGACCAGTACGACGCCCTCTCACTCCACGGTAAGCACGGGGAGTTGGCTCAGGTATCCTACCCGGCTTTGCCACACTCCGCGTGTGACCCCCCCCCCCCCCCAAGAAATTTTGGGATCTGACTCTCGGGCTTCCGTGCTAGCCGTGTACCTTCATACCGCCGGTTCCTCTCTCCGGTTGCCTCTGCTCTCCGAGCTGCCTCCAGCTGTTCCCATGGGAGGCGATCCTTTCCAGCCAGGATCTCCTCCCATGTGTAGCAACCCTTGCCGTCCAAAACGTCCTCCCATGTCCAATTCTCCCTTTTGCGCTGCTGCTGCTGCTGCTGTCACTGCCCTTTACCACTCTGCTTGGTCCTTTGGTGGTGGGTGTTTCTGTAACGGCTGTCCTCGCTGACAGAAGGAGAGGACCAAAACGCAGAGTGGTTAGTGTTCATTATTTAATGAAAGTCAACAAAACACTTCAAAATACAAAACAACCAACAAACGTGACAAAACCGAAACAGTCCTGTGTGGCACAAACACTGACACAGGAACAAACACCCACAAAACACACGTGAAACCCCGGCTGCCTTAGTATGATTCTCAATCAGGGACAACGATTGACAGCTGCCTCTGATTGAGAATCATACCAGGCCAAACACAAAATCCCAACATAGAAAATCACACATAGACAAACCCACCCAACTCACGCCCTGACCAACTAAATAAATACAAGACAAAAGAAAACAGGTCAGGAACGTGACATGTACTAACACTTTGCCTTGACAGCTTTGCACACTTTTGGCATTCTCTCAACCAGCTTCCTGAGGTAGTCCCCTGGAATGCATTACAATTAACAGGTGTGCCTTTTCAAAAGTTATTTTGTGGAATTTCTTTTTTTCTTAATTATTAGGAATCAAGGTAAGACCCAAGTGCAGACTCTGTGAAGTAACATTGTTTATTGTAACCACCGGGGCAGGTAAATGACAGGTAAAGGCAGGCAAATCAAATCAAAGTTTATTTGTCACGTGCGCCGAATACAACAGGTACAACCTTACAGTGAAATGCTTACTTACAGGCTCTAACCAATAGTGCAAAAAAGGTATTAGGTGAACAATAGGTAAGTAAAGAAATAAAACAGTAAGAAAATAGTGAAAGATAGCAGTAGCGAGGCTATAAAAGTAGCGAGGCTACATACAGACACCGGTTAGTCAGGCTGATTGAGGTAGTATGTACATATGTAGATATGATTAAAGTGACTATGCATATATGATGAACAAAGAGTAGCAGTAGCGTAAAAGAAGGGTTGGTGGGTGGTGGGTGGCGGGACACAATGCAGATAGCCCGGTTAGCCAATGTGCGGGAGCACTGGTTGGTCGGCCCAATTGAGATAGTATGTACATGAATGTATAGTTAACCTCACTAGGGTATGTGGGACGGTCGTTTACATTGGCGCGTTATGTTCAGTAGTTCCAAAACATCCGGTGATTTTGCAGAGAGCCACATCAATTTACAGAAATACTCATAATAAACATTGCTAAAAGATACAAGTGTTATGCATGTAATTTTAGATCCACTTCTTATGGCTGCAGCCCGACGTCGGTACACTTATGACAACAGCCACTTCAAGTGCAGGGCGCAAAATTCAAAATATATATTTTTTTAAATATTTAACTTTCACACATTAACAAGTCCAATATAGCATATGAAAGGTACACATCTCGTGAATCCAGCCAACATGTCCGATTTTTTAAATGTTTTACAGGGAAGACAAAATATGTAAATCTATTAGCTAACCACGTTAGCAAAAGACTCCACTTTTATTACTCCATCAGTTTTTTACTACATCAGTAGCCATCACAAATTCGGCCAAATAAAGATAAAAATAGCCACTAACCAAGAAACAACCTCATCAGATGACAGTCTGATAACATATTTATTGTATAGCATATGTTTTTTTCGAAAAATGTGCATATTTCAGGTATAAATCATAGTTTACATTGCAGCTACAGTCAGAAATTGCACCGAAAGCAGACAGAAAAATTACAGACACCAACGCCAAATAACTAAATACTCATCATAAAACATTTCTGAAAAATACATAGTGTACAGCAATTGAAAGACAGGCATCTTGTGATTCCAGACAATATTTCCGATTTATCAAGTGTTTTACAGCGAAAACAAAATGTAGTGTTATATTAGCTTAGCTTAGCACAATAGAAACACTTGGGCGCCGGCGACTACGACAGATATATGAAATAACATCATAAATTGGGTCTTACTTTTGCTGATCTTTCATCAGAATGTTGAACAAGGTGTCCTTTGTCCAAATGAGTCGTTGTTTGGATTCAGAATGGCAACTTTCTCTCTCCATTTAGCAAGCGCGCTAGCCGGGTTGCACGGATCTCTCCATGTAAACAAACGGAAGAGAACGGAACACGGCAAAACTCCCGAAAAAATTTCAATAATCTGATGAAACTATATTGAAAAAACATACGTTATGATGATATGGTGACATGTATCAAATAAAATCAAAGCCGGAAATAATATTCGCCTATAACGTCAGCAAAAGCTTGCGCTCTTCAGAGTACCGAAAATGGGGGACACGAGATTCCAAGATGATGTGTTCCAACTCAGATCGAGATAATCACCTCATTTCTTCTCTCACAGCCTTCTTGATACCCAGAGGAAGGTGTTTGACGTGCATGTATACTAATACCTCTTGTGCCCATTTATAGGCAGGAAGAGGAAGAGAGCCTCGGTTTCAGACTTTGAACTTCCGGGTCAGGAAAAGTGCTGCAGAATGAGTTCTGTTTCACTCAGAGAAATAATTCAAACGGTTTTAGAAACTAGAGAGTGTTTTCTATCCAATAGTAATAATAATATGCATATTGTACGAGCAAGAATTGAGTACTACGCCGTTTGAAATGGACACATTTTATCAGGCTACTCAATACTGCCCCTTGCAGCCATAACAGGTTAATGCAACCGCTGTGTCAGATTTCTAAAAAACTTTACGGAAAAAGCACACCATGCAATAATCTGAGTACAGCGCTCAGAGACCAACACAACCCAAACAGATATCCGCCATTTTGTGTAGTCAACAGAAGTCAGATATAGCATTATAAATATTCACTTACCTTTGATGATCTTCATCAGAATGCACTCCCAGGAATCCCAGTTCAACAATAAATGTTTGTTTTGTTTGATAATGTCCATCATTTATGTCCAAATACCTCCTTTTTGTTCGCGCATTTAGCCCACTAATCAAAATTCATGAGGCGCGATCACTAGGTGCAGACGAAAAGTCATAAAGTTCCGTTACAGTCCGTAGAAACATGTCAAACGATGTATAGAATCAATCTTTAGGATGTTTTTAACATAAATCTTCAATAATGTTCCAACCGGAGAATTCCTTTGTCTGTAGAATTGCAATGGAACGCAAGCTAACTATCACGTGAACGCGCGTGGCCAGCTCGAGGCTCTCTGGCAGACCTCTGACTCAATCCCCTCTCATTCGCCCCCACTTCACAGTAGAAGCATCAAACAAGGTTCTAAAGAGTGTTGACATCGAGTGGAAGCCGTAGGAAATGCAATATGACCCCATAGACACTGTGTATTCGATAGGCAAAGAGTTGAAAAACTACAAACCTCAAATTTCCCACTTCCTGGTTGGATTTTTTCTCAGGTTTTTGCCTGCCATATGAGTTCTGTTATACTCACAGACATCATTCAAACAGTTTTAGAAACTTCAGAGTGTTTTCTATCCAAATCTACCAATCTACTAATCTACTAATGCATATTCTAGCTTTTATGGCTGAGTAGCAGGCAGTTTAATTTGGGCACGCTTTTCATCTAAATTTCCCAATGCCGCCCCATACCCTAGTGAAGTTAAAGTGACTATGCATATATGATAAGCAGTGGCGTAAAAGAGGGGTTGGAGGCACACAATGCAAATAGTCCGGGTAGCCATTTGATTACCTGTTCAGGAGTCTTATGGCTTGGGGGTAAAAACTGTTGAGAAGCCTTTTTGTCCTAGACTTGGCACTCCGGTACCGCTTGGTATGCGGTAGTAGAGAGAACAGTCTATGACTGGCATGGCTGGGGTCTGACACCGCCTGGTGTAGAGGTCCTGGATGGCAGTCAGTTTAGCCCCGGTGATGTACTGGGCCGTACGCACTACCCTCTGTAGTGCCTTGCGGTCGGAAGCCGAGCAATTGCAGTACCAGGCAGTGATGCAACCAGTCAGGATGCTCTTGATGTTGCAGCTGTAGAACCTTTTGAGGATCTCAGGACCCATGCCAAATCCTTTTAGTTTCCTGAGGGGGAATAGGCTTTGTCGTGCCCTCTTCACGACTGTCTTGGTGTGTTTGGACCATTCTAGTTTGTTGTTGATGTGGACACCAAGGAACTTGAAGCTCTCAACCTGCTCCACTACAGCCCTGTCGATGAGAATGGGGGCGTGCTCAGTCCTCCTTTTCCTGTAGTCCACAATCATCTCCTTAGTCTTGGTTACGTTGAGGGATAGGTTGTTATTCTGGCACCACCCGGGCAAGTCTCTGACCTCCTCCCTATAGGCTGTCTCGTCGTTGTCGGTGATCAAGCCTACCACTGTTGTGTCATCTGCAAACTTATTGGTGTTGGAGTCGTGCCTGGCCATGCAGTCATGGGTGAACAGGGAGTACAGGAGGGGGCTGAGCACGCACCCCTGGGGAGCTCCAGTGTTGAGGATCAGCGTGGCAGATGTGTTGCTACCTACCCTCACCACCTGGGGCTGACCTGTCAGGAAGTTCAGGATCCAGTTGGAAAGAGAGGTGTTTAGTCCCAGGATCCTAAGCTTAGCGATGAGCTTTGAGGGTACTATGGTGTTGAACGCTAAGCTGTAGTCAATGAATAGCATTCTCACATAAGTGTTCCTTTTGTCCAGGTGGGAAAGGGCAGTGTGGAGTGCAATAGAGATTGCATCATCTGTGGATCTGTTTGGGCGGTATGCAAATTAGAGTGGGTCTAGGGTTTCTGGGATAATGGTGTTGATGTGAGCCATTACCAGCCTTTCAAAGCACTTCATGGCTACGGACGTGAGTGCTACGGGTCTGTAGTCATTTAGGCAGGTTGCCTTTGTGTTCTTGGGCACAGGGACTATGGTGGTCTACTTGAAACATGTTGGTATTACACACTCAATCAGGGACATGTTGAAAATGTCAGTGAAGACACCTGCCAGTTGGTCAGCACATGCCCGGAACACACATCCTGGTAATCCATCTGGCCCCACAGCCTTGTGTATGTTGACCTGTTTAAAGGTCTTACTCACGTCGGCTACGGAGAGCATGATCACACAGTCGTCCGGAACAGCTGATGCTCTCATGCATGCCTCAGTGTTGCTTGCATAGAAGTGATTTAGCTCATCTGGTAGGCTCGTGTCACTGGGCAGCTCGCGGCTTTGCTTCCCTTTGTAGTCTGTAATAGTTTGCAAGCCCTGCCACATAAGACGAGCATCGGAGCCGGTGTAGTATGATTCAATCTTAGCCCTGTATTGACGCTTTGCCTGTTTGATCGTTCGTCGCAGGGCATAGCAGGAGTTCTTGTAAGCTTCCGGGTTAGAGTCCCGCACCTTGAAAGTGGCAGCTCTACCCTTTAGCTCAGTGCGAATGTTACATTTTTACATTTTTCATTTTAGTCATTTAGCAGACGCTCTTATCCAGAGCGACTTACAGTAGAGTGCATACATTTTATTACATTTACATTACATACTGAGACAAGGATATCCCTACCGGCCAAACCCGGACGACGCTATGCCAATTGTGCGTCGCCCCACGGACCTCCCGGTTGCGGCCGGCTGCGACAGAGCCTGGGCGCGAACCCAGAGACTCTGGTGGCGCAGCTAGCACTGCGATGCAGTGCCCTAGACCACTGCGCCACCCGGGAGGCCCCATGTTGCCTGTAATCCATGGCTTCTGGTTGGGGTATGTACGTACAGTCACTGTGGGGACGACGTCCTCGATGCACTTATTGATAAAGCCAGTGACTGATGTGGTGTACTCCTCAATACTCCTCAATGCCATCGGAAGAATCCCAGAACATGTTCCAGTCCAGTCAAAACAGTCCTGTAGTTTAGCATCTGCTTCATCTGACCACTTTTTTATAGACCGAGTCACTGGTGCTACCTGCTTTCAGTTTTGCTTGTAAGCAGGACTCAGGAGGATAGAGTTGTGGTCGGATTTACCAAATGGAGGGCGAGGGAGAGCTTTGTATGCGTCTCTGTGTGTGGAGTACAGGAGATCTAGAATTGTTTTCCCCTCTGGTTGCACATTTAACATGTTGATAGAAATTAGGTAGAACTGATTTAAGTTTCTCTGCCTTAAAGTCTCCGGCCACTAAGAGCGCCGCCTCTGGGTGAGTGGTATCCTGTTTGCTTATTTCCTTGTACAGCTGACTGAGTGTGGTCTTAGTGCCAGCATCTGTCTGTGGTGGTAAATAAACATCCACGAAAAGTGTAACTGAAAACTCTCTCGGCAGGTAGTGTGGCCTGCAATTTATCACAATATACTCACAATATGCTGTTGTTTACAGATATGCACAGACCCCCCCCCCCCCCCCCCTCGTTTTACCGGAGTGTGCTGTTCTATCTTGCCGGTGCAGCAATATCCCGCCAGCTGAATATCCATGTCGTCATTCAGCCACGTGTCACCCAGGCAGGGGTTGATAATCCAGAGCATAGGCCAAGGTACAGGACGGCAGGCAGGCTCAGGTCAGGCAGAGGTCGGTAATCCAGAGCATAGGCCAAGGTACAGGACGGCAGGCAGGCTCAGGTCAGACAGAGGTCGGTAATCCAGAGGTGGAGCAAAAGTACGAGATGGCAGGCTCAGGATCAGAGACAGGCAAAGGTCAAAAACCAGGAGGACGAGAAAAAGAGAGACTCGGGAAAAACAGGAGCTGAGACAAACGCTGGTAGGCTTGAACAAACAAGACGAACTGGCAACAGACAGACAGAAAACACAGGTATAAATACACAGGAATTAATGGGGAAAATGGGCGACAAGCACAAGGACAGGTGAAACAGATCAGGGTGTGACATTAATGTGTTTGAGCTAATCAGTTGTGTTGTGACAAGGTAGGGGTAGTATACAGAATATAGCTCTTTTTGATAAAAGACCAAGTCCATATTATGGCAAGAAAGGCTCAAATAAGTAAAGAGAAATGACAGTCCATCATTACTTTAAAACATGAAGGTCAGTCAAACAGGAAAATTTCAATAACTTTGAAAGTTTCTTTGAGTGCAGTCGCAAAAACCATCAAGCGCTATGATGAAGCTGTTTCTCATGAGGATTGTTACAGGAAAGGAAGACCCAGAGTTACCTCAGCTGCAGAGGATAAGTTCATTAGAGTTACTAGCCTCAGAAATCGACAATTAAACTGCATTTCAGATTGCAGCCCAAATAAATGCATCACAGGGTTCAGGTAACAGAAACATCTCAACATCAACTGTTCAGAGAAGACTGTGTGAATTAGGCCTTCATGGTCGAATTGCTGCAAAGAACCCACTACTAAAGGACACCAATGATAAGAAGAGACTTGATTGGGCCAAGAAACATGAGCAATGGACATTAGACCAGTGGAAATCTGTCCTTTGGTCTGATGAGTCCAAATGTGAGATTTTTGGTTCCAAGTGCTGAGTCTGTGAGATGCAGAGTAGGTGAACGGATGATCTCCGCATGTGTGGTTCCCACCGTGAGGGATGGAGGAGGAGGTGGGATGGTGTGGGGGGGCTTTGCTGGTGACACTGTCTGTGATTTATTTAGAACTCAAGGCACACTTAACCAGCATGGCTAACACAGCATTCTGCAGCGATACGCCATCCCATCTGGTTTGGGCTTAGTGGGACAATAATTTATTTTTCAACAGGACAATGACCCAACACACTGTGTAAGGGCTATTTGACCAGGAAGGAGAGTGATGGAGCGCTGCATCATATGACCTGGCCTCCACAATCTCCCGACCTCAACCCAGTTGAGATGGTTTGGGATGAGATGGACCGCAGAGTGAAGGAAAAGCAGCCAACAAGTGCTCAGCATATGTGGGAACTCCTTCAAGACTATTGGAAAAGCATTCCTCATGAATGGTGGTTGAGAGAATGTCAAGTGTGTGTAAAGCTGTCATCAAGGCAAAGGGTGGTGACTTTGAAGAATCTAAAATATACATATATTTTGATTTGTTTAACACTTTTTGGTTACTACATGATTCCATATGTGTTATTTCATAGTTTTGATGTCTTCACTATTATTTTACAATGTAGGATATAGTAGAAATAAAGAAAAAACCTTGAATGAGTAGCTGTCTCACATCTTTTGACTTGTACTGTATTTGTACAGACACGTAGTCTTCACATCCTCCTCCTGTTTCAATCAGTTTGGGATGTTATATGCAGTCAGGTCGGGGGTGAGGTCTGGGGTGAGGTGTCTCGTGTCGGGAAGTTATATGTCTTCAAGTCGCTGGTGAGGTCTGCGGTGAGGTGCCTCGGGTTGGGAAGGTATATACAGTCAAGTTGGGGGTGAGGGGTCTCGGTTTGGGAAGGCATATGCAGTTAAGTTGGGGTTAGGTCTGGGGTGAGGGGTCTTGGGTTGGAAAGGCATATGCAGTTAAGTCGGGGTTAGGTCTGGGGTGAAGGGTCTCGGGTTGGGAAGGCATATGCAGTTAAGTCGGGGTTAGGTCTGGGGTGAAGGGTCTCGGGTTGGGAAGGTATATGCAGTTAAGTCGGGGTTAGTTCTGGAATATATTGGGGAGGTATCGTCTGTGGATCTATTGGGGCGGTATCGTCTGGATATATTGGGGCGGTATCGAATGTGGGTCAATTGGGGCGGTATCGTCTGGATATATTGAGGCGGTATCGTCTGTGGGTCTATTGGGGCGGTATCGTCTGGATATATTGGGCGGTATCGTCTGTGGGTCTATTGGGGCGCATCGTCTGGATCTATTGGGTCGGTACCGTCTGGATCTATTGGGTCGGTATCGTCTGGATATTTTGGGTCGGTAATGTCTGGATCTATTGGGTCGGTATCGTCTGGATATATTGGGGCGGTATCGTCTGGATCCTTTGGGGCGGGAACGACTGGATCTATTGGGTCGGTGTCGTCTGGATATATTGGGGCGGTATCGTCTGTGGACCTATTGGGGCGGTATCGTCTGTGGATCTATTGGAACGGCATCGTCTGTGGACCTATTGGGGCGGTATCGTCTGTGGACCTATTGGGGCGGTATTGTCTGTGGATCTATTGGAACGGCATCGTCTTTGGATCTATTGGGGCAGTATCGTCTGTGGATCTATTGGAACGGCATCGTCTGTGGATCTATTGGAACGGCATCGTCTGTGGATCTATCGGGGCGGTATCGTCTGTGGATCTATTGGGGCGGTATCATCTGATCTATTGGGGCGGTATCGTCTGGATATATTGGGGCGGTATCATCTGATCTATTGGGGCTGCATCGTCTGGATATATTGGGACGGTATCATCTGATCTATTGGGGCGGTATTGTCTGGATATATTGGGGCGGTATCATCTGGATATATTGGGGCGGTATCATCTGGATATATTGGGGCTGCATCGTCTGGATATATTGGGGCGGTATCATCTGGATATATTGGGGCTGCATTGTCTGGATATATTGGGGCGGTATGGTCTGGATATATTGGGGCGGTATCATCTGATATATTGGGGCGGTATCGTCTGGATATATTGGGGCGGTATCATCTGATCTATTGGGGCGGTATGGTCTGGATATATTGGGGCGGTATGGTCTGGATATATTGGGGCGGTATCGTCTGGATCTATTGGGGCGGTATCGTCTGGATCTATTGGGGCGGTATCGTCTGGATCTATTGGGGCGGTATGGTCTGGATATATTGGGGCGGTATCGTCTGGATACATTGGGGCGGTATGGTCTGGATATATTGGGGCGGTATCGTCTGGATATATTGGGGCGGTATCGTCTGGATATATTGGAGTGGTATGGTCTGGATATATTGGGGCGGTATGGTCTGTATCTATTGGAGCGGTATGGTCTGGATATATTGGGGCGGTATGGTCTGTATCTATTGGAGCGGTATCATCTGGATATATTGGGGCGGTATGGTCTGTATCTATTGGGGCGGTATTGTCTGGATATATTGGGGCGGTATGGTCTGTATCTATTGGAGCGATATCATCTGGATATATTGGGGCGGTATCGTCTGGATATATTGGGGCGGTATCGTCTGGATCTGTTGGGGCGGTATCGTTTGGATATATTGGGGCGGCATCGTCTAGATATATTGGGGCGGCATCGTCTGGATCTAATGGGGCGGTATCGTCTGGATCTGTTGGGGCGGTATCGTCTGGATATGTTGGGGCGGCATCGTCTGGATATATTGGGGCGGTATCATCTGGATCTATTGGGGCGGTATCGTCTGGATATATTGGGGCGGTATCGTCTGGGTCTATTGGGGCGGTATCGTCTGTATCTAATGGGGCGGTATCGTCTGGATCTGTTGGGGCGGTATCGTCTGGATCTAATGGGGCGGCATCGTCTGGATCTATTGGGGCGGTATCGTCTGGATATATTGGGGCGGCATCGTCTGGATATATTGGGGCGGTATCGTCTGGATATATTGGGGCGTCATCATCTGGATATATTGGGGCGGTATCGTCTGGATCTATTGGGGCGGTATCGTCTGGATATATTGGGGCGGTATCGTCTGGATCTATTGGGGCGGTATCGTCTGGATATATTGGAGCGGTATCATCTGGATATATTTGGGCGGTATCGTCTGGATATATTGGGGCGGTATCGTCTAGATATATTGGGGCGGTATCGTCTGGATCTGTTGGGGCGGTATCGTCTGGATATATTGGGGCGTCATCATCTGGATATATTGGGGCGGTATCGTCTGGATATATTGGAGCGGTATCATCTGGATATATTGGGGCGGTATCGTCTGGATATATTGGGGCGTCATCATCTGGATATATTGGGGCGGTATCGTCTGGATCTATTGGGGCGGTATCGTCTGGATATATTGGGGCGGTATCGTCTGGATATATTGGGGCGGTATCGTCTGGATATATTGGGGCGGTATCGTCTAGATATATTGGGGCGGTATCGTCTGGATCTGTTGGGGCGGTATCGTCTGGATTTGTTGGGGCGGTATCGTCTGTATCTATTGTGGCGGTATGGTCTGGATCTATTGGAGCGGTATCATCTGGATTTATTGGGGCGGTATGGTCTGTATCTATTGGAGCGGTATCGTCTGGATCTGTTGGGGCGGTATCGTCTGGATATATTGGGGCGGCATCGTCTGTATCTATTGGAGCGGTATCGTCTGGATCTGTTGGGGCGGTATCGTCTGGATATATTGGGGCGGCATCGTCTGGATATATTGGGGCGGTATCGTCTGGATCTAATGGGGCGGTATCGTCTGGATCTGTTGGGGCGGTATCGTCTGGATATATTGGGGCGGCATCGTCTGGATATATTGGGGCGGCATCGTCTGGATCTATTGGGGCGGCATCGTCTGGATCTAATGAGGCGGTATCGTCTGGATCTATTGGGGCGGCATCGTCTGGATCTAATGGGGCGGTATGGTCTGGATCTATTGGGGCGGTATGGTCTGGATATATTGGGGCGGTATGGTCTGTATCTATTGGAGCGGTATCATCTGGATATATTGGGGCGGTATGGTCTGTATCTATTGGAGCGATATCATCTGGATATATTGGGGCGGTATCGTCTGGATATATTGGGGCGGTATCGTCTGTATCTAATGGGGCGGTATCGTCTGGATCTGTTGGGGCGGTATCGTCTGGATCTAATGGGGCGGCATCGTCTGGATCTATTGGGGCGGTATCGTCTGGATATATTGGGGCGGCATCGTCTGGATATATTGGGGCGGTATCGTCTGGATATATTGGGGCGTCAACATCTGGATATATTGGAGCGGTATCGTCTGGATATATTGGGGCGGTATGGTCTGGATATATTGGGGCGGTATCATCTGATATATTGGGGCGGTATCGTCTGGATATATTGGGGCGGTATCATCTGATCTATTGGGGCGGTATGGTCTGGATATATTGGGGCGGTATGGTCTGGATATATTGGGGCGGTATCGTCTGGATCTATTGGGGCGGTATCGTCTGGATCTATTGGGGCGGTATCGTCTGGATCTATTGGGGCGGTATGGTCTGGATATATTGGGGCGGTATCGTCTGGATACATTGGGGCGGTATTGTCTGGATATATTGGGGCGGTATCGTCTGGATATATTCGGGCGGTATCGTCTGGATATATTGGAGTGGTATGGTCTGGATATATTGGGGCGGTATGGTCTGTATCTATTGGAGCGGTATGGTCTGGATATATTGGGGCGGTATGGTCTGTATCTATTGGAGCGGTATCATCTGGATATATTGGGGCGGTATGGTCTGTATCTATTGGGGCGGTATTGTCTGGATATATTGGGGCGGTATGGTCTGTATCTATTGGAGCGATATCATCTGGATATATTGGGGCGGTATCGTCTGGATATATTGGGGCGGTATCGTCTGGATCTGTTGGGGCGGTATCGTTTGGATATATTGGGGCGGCATCGTCTAGATATATTGGGGCGGCATCGTCTGGATCTAATGGGGCGGTATCGTCTGGATCTGTTGGGGCGGTATCGTCTGGATATGTTGGGGCGGCATCGTCTGGATATATTGGGGCGGTATCATCTGGATCTATTGGGGCGGTATCGTCTGGATATATTGGGGCGGTATCGTCTGGGTCTATTGGGGCGGTATCGTCTGTATCTAATGGGGCGGTATCGTCTGGATCTGTTGGGGCGGTATCGTCTGGATCTAATGGGGCGGCATCGTCTGGATCTATTGGGGCGGTATCGTCTGGATATATTGGGGCGGCATCGTCTGGATATATTGGGGCGGTATCGTCTGGATATATTGGGGCGTCATCATCTGGATATATTGGGGCGGTATCGTCTGGATCTATTGGGGCGGTATCGTCTGGATATATTGGGGCGGTATCGTCTGGATCTATTGGGGCGGTATCGTCTGGATATATTGGAGCGGTATCATCTGGATATATTGGGGCGGTATCATCTGGATATATTGGGGCGGTATCGTCTAGATATATTGGGGCGGTATCGTCTGGATCTGTTGGGTCGGTGTCGTCTGGATATATTGGGGCGGTATCGTCTGTGGACCTATTGGGGCGGTATCGTCTGTGGATCTATTGGAACGGCATCGTCTGTGGACCTATTGGGGCGGTATCGTCTGTGGACCTATTGGGGCGGTATTGTCTGTGGATCTATTGGAACGGCATCGTCTTTGGATCTATTGGGGCAGTATCGTCTGTGGATCTATTGGAACGGCATCGTCTGTGGATCTATTGGAACGGCATCGTCTGTGGATCTATCGGGGCGGTATCGTCTGTGGATCTATTGGGGCGGTATCATCTGATCTATTGGGGCGGTATCGTCTGGATATATTGGGGCGGTATCATCTGATCTATTGGGGCTGCATCGTCTGGATATATTGGGACGGTATCATCTGATCTATTGGGGCGGTATTGTCTGGATATATTGGGGCGGTATGGTCTGGATATATTGGGGCGGTATCATCTGGATATATTGGGGCGGTATCATCTGGATATATTGGGGCTGCATCGTCTGGATATATTGGGGCGGTATCATCTGGATATATTGGGGCTGCATTGTCTGGATATATTGGGGCGGTATGGTCTGGATATATTGGGGCGGTATCATCTGATATATTGGGGCGGTATCGTCTGGATATATTGGGGCGGTATCATCTGATCTATTGGGGCGGTATGGTCTGGATATATTGGGGCGGTATGGTCTGGATATATTGGGGCGGTATCGTCTGGATCTATTGGGGCGGTATCGTCTGGATCTATTGGGGCGGTATCGTCTGGATCTATTGGGGCGGTATGGTCTGGATATATTGGGGCGGTATCGTCTGGATACATTGGGGCGGTATGGTCTGGATATATTGGGGCGGTATCGTCTGGATATATTGGGGTGGTATCGTCTGGATATATTGGAGTGGTATGGTCTGGATATATTGGGGCGGTATGGTCTGTATCTATTGGAGCGGTATGGTCTGGATATATTGGGGCGGTATGGTCTGTATCTATTGGAGCGGTATCATCTGGATATATTGGGGCGGTATGGTCTGTATCTATTGGGGCGGTATTGTCTGGATATATTGGGGCGGTATGGTCTGTATCTATTGGAGCGATATCATCTGGATATATTGGGGCGGTATCGTCTGGAAATATTGGGGCGGTATCGTCTGGATCTGTTGGGGCGGTATCGTTTGGATATATTGGGGCGGCATCGTCTAGATATATTGGGGCGGCATCGTCTGGATCTAATGGGGCGGTATCGTCTGGATCTGTTGGGGCGGTATCGTCTGGATATGTTGGGGCGGCATCGTCTGGATATATTGGGGCGGTATCATCTGGATCTATTGGGGCGGTATCGTCTGGATATATTGGGGCGGTATCGTCTGGGTCTATTGGGGCGGTATCGTCTGTATCTAATGGGGCGGTATCGTCTGGATCTGTTGCGGCGGTATCGTCTGGATCCAATGGGGCGGCATCGTCTGGATCTATTGGGGTGGCATCGTCTGGATATATTGGGGCGGCATCGTCTGGATATATTGGGGCGGTATCGTCTGGATATATTGGGGCGTCATAATCTGGATATATTGGGGCGGTATCGTCTGGATCTATTGGGGTGGTATCGTCTGGATATATTGGGGCGGTATCGTCTGGATCTATTGGGGCGGTATAGTCTGGATATATTGGAGCGGTATCATCTGGATATATTGGGGCGGTATCGTCTGGATATATTGGGGCGGTATCGTCTAGATATATTGGGGCAGTATCGTCTGGATCTGTTGGGGCGGTATCGTCTGGATATATTGGGGCGTCATCATCTGGATATATTGGGGCGGTATCGTCTGGATATATTGGAGCGGTATCATCTGGATATATTGGGGCGGTATCGTCTGGATATATTGGGGCGTCATCATCTGGATATATTGGGGCGGTATCGTCTGGATCTATTGGGGCGGTATCGTCTGGATATATTGCGGCGGTATCGTCTGGATCTATTGGGGCGGTATCGTCTGAATATATTGGAGCGGTATCGTCTGGATATATTGGGGCGGTATCGTCTGGATATATTGGGGCGGTATCGTCTAGATATATTGGGGCGGTATCGTCTGGATCTGTTGGGGCGGTATCGTCTGGATCTGTTGGGGCGGTATCGTCTGGATATATTGGGGCGTCATCATCTGGATATATTGGGGCGGTATCGTCTGGATATATTGTGGCGGTATCGTCTGTATCTATTGGGGCGGCATCGTCTGTATCTATTTGGGCGGTATCGTCTGTATCTATTGTGGCGGTATGGTCTGTATCTATTGGGGCGGTATGGTCTGTATCTATTGGGGCGGTATGGTCTGGATCTATTGGAGCGGTATCATCTGGATTTATTGGGGCGGTATGGTCTGTATCTATTGGAGCGGTATCATCTGGATATATTGGGGCGGTATGGTCTGGATATATTGGGGCGGTATTGTCTGGATATATTGGGGCGGTATGGTCTGTATCTATTGGAGCGGTATCATCTGGATATATTGGGGCGGTATCGTCTGGATATATTGGGGCGGTATCGTCTGGATATATTGGGGCGGTATGGTCTGTATCTATTGGAGCGGTATGGTCTGGATATATTGGGGCGGTATCGTCTGGATCTGTTGGGTCGGTATCGTCTGGATATATTGGGGCGGCATCGTCTGGATATATTAGGGCGTTATCGTCTGGATCTAATGGGGCGGTATCGTCTGGATCTGTTGGGGCGGTATCGTCTGGATATATTGGGGCGGCATCGTCTGGATATATTGGGGCGGCATCGTCTGGATCTATTGGGGCGGCATCGTCTGGATCTAATGGGGCGGTATCGTCTGGATCTATTGGGGCGGCATCGTCTTGATCTAATGGGGCGGTATGGTCTGGATCTATTGGGGCGGTATGGTCTGGATATATTGGGGCGGTATGGTCTGTATCTATTGGAGCGGTATCATCTGGATATATTGGGGCGGTATGGTCTGTATCTATTGGAGCGATATCATCTGGATATATTGGGGCGGTATCGTCTGGATATATTGGGGCGGTATCGTCTGTATCTAATGGGGCGGTATCGTCTGGATCTGTTGGGGCGGTATCGTCTGGATCTAATGGGGCGGCATCGTCTGGATCTATTGGGGCGGTATCGTCTGGATATATTGGGGCGTCAACATCTGGATATATTGGAGCGGTATCGTCTGGATATATTGGGGCGGTATCGTCTGGATATATTGGGGCGGTATGGTCTGGATCTATTTGGGCGGTATGGTCTGGATATATTGGAGCGGTGTCGTCTGGATATATTGGGGCGGCATCGTCTGGATATATTGGGGCGTCAACATCTGGATATATTGGAGCGGTATCGTCTGGATATATTGGGGCGGTATCATCTGGATATATTGGGGCGGTATGGTCTGTATCTATTGGAGCGGTATGGTCTGGATTTATTGGGGCGGTATGGTCTTTATCTATTGGAGCGGTATCATCTGGATATATTGGGGCGGTATGGTCTGGATATATTGGGGCGGTATCGTCTGGATCTATTGGGGCGGTATTGTCTGGATCTATTGGGGCGTTATCGTCTGGATCTAATGGGGCGGTATCGTCTGGATCTGTTGGGGCGGTATCGTCTGGATATGTTGGGGCGGCATCGTCTGGATATGTTGGGGCGGCATCGTCTGGATATATTGGGGCGGTATCCTCTGGATCTATTGGGGCGGTATGGTCTGTATCTATTGGGGCGGTATGGTCTGGATAAATTGGGGCGGTATAGTCTGTATCTATTGGAGCGGTATTGTCTGGATATAACGGGGCGGTATCGTCTGGATCTATTGGGGCGGTATCGTCTGGATCTATTGGGGCGGTATGGTCTGGATATATTGGGGCGGTATCGTCTGGATACATTGGGGCGGTATGGTCTGGATATATTGGGGCGGTATCGTCTGGATATATTGGGGCGGTATCGTCTGGATATATTGGAGTGGTATGGTCTGGATATATTGGGGCGGTATGGTCTGTATCTATTGGAGCGGTATGGTCTGGATATATTGGGGCGGTATGGTCTGTATCTATTGGA
Source organism: Salvelinus fontinalis (assembly GCF_029448725.1). Classification (NCBI taxonomy): domain Eukaryota; kingdom Metazoa; phylum Chordata; class Actinopteri; order Salmoniformes; family Salmonidae; genus Salvelinus; species Salvelinus fontinalis. The sequence goes on from NC_074678.1 coordinate 36,547,386, forward strand.
GCGGTATCATCTGGATATATTGGGGCGGTATGGTCTGTATCTATTGGGGCGGTATTGTCTGGATATATTGGGGCGGTATGGTCTGTATCTATTGGAGCGATATCATCTGGATATATTGGGGCGGTATCGTCTGGATATATTGGGGCGGTATTGTCTGGATATATTGGGGCGGTATGGTCTGTATCTATTGGAGCGATATCATCTGGATATATTGGGGCGGTATCGTCTGGATATATTGGGGCGGTATCGTCTGGATCTGTTGGGGCGGTATCGTTTGGATATATTGGGGCGGCATCGTCTAGATATATTGGGGCGGCATCGTCTGGATCTATTGGGGCGGTATCGTCTGGATATATTGGGGCGGTATCGTCTGGGTCTATTGGGGCGGTATCGTCTGTATCTAATGGGGCGGTATCGTCTGGATCTGTTGGGGCGGTATCGTCTGAATCTAATGGGGCGGCATCGTCTGGATCTATTGGGGCGGTATCGTCTGGATATATTGGGGCGGCATCATCTGGATATATTGGGGCGGTATCGTCTGGATATATTGGGGCGTCATCATCTGGATATATTGGGGCGGTATCGTCTGGATCTATTGGGGCGGTATCGTCTGGATCTGTTGGGGCGGTATGGTCTGTATCTATTGGGGCGGTATTGTCTGGATATATTGGGGCGGTATGGTCTGTATCTATTGGAGCGATATCATCTGGATATATTGGGGCGGTATCGTCTGGATATATTGGGGCGGTATCGTCTGGATCTGTTGGGGCGGTATCGTTTGGATATATTGGGGCGGCATCGTCTAGATATATTGGGGCGGCATCGTCTGGATCTAATGGGGCGGTATCGTCTGGATCTGTTGGGGCGGTATCGTCTGGATATGTTGGGGCGGCATCGTCTGGATATATTGGGGCGGTATCATCTGGATCTATTGGGGCGGTATCGTCTGGATATATTGGGGCGGTATCGTCTGGGTCTATTGGGGCGGTATCGTCTGTATCTAATGGGGCGGTATCGTCTGGATCTGTTGGGGCGGTATCGTCTGGATCTAATGGGAAGGCATCGTCTGGATCTATTGGGGCGGTATCGTCTGGATATATTGGGGCGGCATCGTCTGGATATATTGGGGCGGTATCGTCTGGATATATTGGGGCGTCATCATCTGGATATATTGGGGCGGTATCGTCTGGATCTATTGGGGCGGTATCGTCTGGATCTATTGGGGCGGTATCGTCTGGATCTATTGGGGCGGTATCGTCTGGATATATTGGAGCGGTATCATCTGGATATATTGGGGCGGTATGGTCTGTATCTATTGGAGCGATATCATCTGGATATATTGGGGCGGTATCGTCTGGATATATTGGGGCGGTATCGTCTGTATCTAATGGGGCGGTATCGTCTGGATCTGTTGGGGCGGTATCGTCTGGATCTATTGGGGCGGCATCGTCTGGATCTATTGGGGCGGTATCGTCTGGATATATTGGGGCGGCATCGTCTGGATATATTGGGGCGGTATCGTCTGGATATATTGGGGCGTCGACATCTGGATATATTGGAGCGGTATCGTCTGGATATATTGGGGCGGTATCGTCTGGATATATTGGGGCGGTATGGTCTGGATCTATTGGGGCGGTATGGTCTGGATATATTGGAGCGGTGTCGTCTGGATATATTGGGGCGGCATCGTCTGGATATATTGGGGCGGTATCGTCTGGATATATTGGGGCGGTATCGTCTAGATATATTGGGGCAGTATCGTCTGGATCTGTTGGGGCGGTATCGTCTGGATATATTGGGGCGTCATCATCTGGATATATTGGGGCGGTATCGTCTGGATATATTGGAGCGGTATCATCTGGATATATTGGGGCGGTATCGTCTGGATATATTTGGGCATCATCATCTGGATATATTGGGGCGGTATCGTCTGGATCTATTGGGGCGGTATCGTCTGGATATATTGGGGCGGTATCGTCTGGATCTATTGGGGCGGTATCGTCTGGATATATTGGAGCGGTATCGTCTGGATATATTGGGGCGGTATCGTCTGGATATATTGGGGCGGTATCGTCTAGATATATTGGGGCGGTATCGTCTGGATCTGTTGGGGCGGTATCGTCTGGATCTGTTGGGGCGGTATCGTCTGGATATATTGGGGCGTCATCATCTGGATATATTGGGGCGGTATCGTCTGGATATATTGTGGCGTTATCGTCTGTATCTATTGGGGCGGCATCGTCTGTATCTATTTGGGCGGTATCCTCTGTATCTATTGTGGCGGTATGGTCTGTATCTATTGGGGCGGTATGGTCTGGATCTATTGGAGCGGTATCATCTGGATTTATTGGGGCGGTATGGTCTGTATCTATTGGAGCGGTATCATCTGGATATATTGGGGCGGTATGGTCTGGATATATTGGGGCAGTATTGTCTGGATATATTGGGGCGGTATGGTCTGTATCTATTGGAGCGGTATCATCTGGATATATTGGGGCGGTATCGTCTGGATATATTGGGGCGGTATCGTCTGGATATATTGGGGCGGTATGGTCTGTATCTATTGGAGCGGTATGGTCTGGATATATTGGGGCGGTATCGTATGGATCTGTTGGGGCGGTATCGTCTAGATATATTGGGGCAGTATCGTCTGGATCTGTTTGGGCGGTATCGTCTGGATATATTGGGGCGTCATCATCTGGATATATTGGGGCGGTATCGTCTGGATATATTGGAGCGGTATCATCTGGATATATTGGGGTAGTATCGTCTGGATATATTGGGGCATCATCATCTGGAAATATTGGGGCGGTATCGTCTGGATCTATTGGGGCGGTATCGTCTGGATATATTGGGGCGGTATCGTCTGGATCTATTGGGGCGGTATCGTCTGGATATATTGGAGCGGTATCGTCTGGATATATTGGGGCGGTATCGTCTGGATATATTGGGGCGGTATCGTCTAGATATATTGGGGCGGTATCGTCTGGATCTGTTGGGGCGGTATCGTCTGGATCTGTTGGGGCGGTATCGTCTGGATATATTGGGGCGTCATCATCTGGATATATTGGGGCGGTATCGTCTGGATATATTGTGGCGTTATCGTCTGTATCTATTGGGGCGGCATCGTCTGTATCTATTTGGGCGGTATCCTCTGTATCTATTGTGGCGGTATGGTCTGTATCTATTGGGGCGGTATGGTCTGGATCTATTGGAGCGGTATCATCTGGATTTATTGGGGCGGTATGGTCTGTATCTATTGGAGCGGTATCATCTGGATATATTGGGGCGGTATGGTCTGGATATATTGGGGCAGTATTGTCTGGATATATTGGGGCGGTATGGTCTGTATCTATTGGAGCGGTATCATCTGGATATATTGGGGCGGTATCGTCTGGATATATTGGGGCGGTATGGTCTGTATCTATTGGAGCGGTATGGTCTGGATATATTGGGGCGGTATCGTCTGGATCTGTTGGGGCGGTATCGTCTGGATATATTGGGGCGGCATCGTCTGGATATATTGGGGCGGTATCGTCTGGATCTAATGGGGCGGTATCGTCTGGATCTGTTGGGGCGGTATCGTCTGGATATATTGGGGCGGCATCGTCTGGATATATTGGGGCGGCATCGTCTGGATCTATTGGGGCGGCATCGTCTGGATCTAATGGGGCGGTATCGTCTGGATCTATTGGGGCGGCATCGTCTGGATCTAATGGGGCGGTATGGTCTGGATCTATTGGGGCGGTATGGTCTGGATATATTGGGGCGGTATGGTCTGTATCTATTGGAGCGGTATCATCTGGATATATTGGGGCGGTATGGTCTGTATCTATTGGAGCGATATCATCTGGATATATTGGGGCGGTATCGTCTGGATATATTGGGGCGGTATCGTCTGTATCTAATGGGGCGGTATCGTCTGGATCTGTTGGGGCGGTATCGTCTGGATCTAATGGGGCGGCATCGTCTGGATCTATTGGGGCGGTATCGTCTGGATATATTGGGGCGTCAACATCTGGATATATTGGAGCGGTATCGTCTGGATATATTGGGGCGGTATCGTCTGGATATATTGGGGCGGTATGGTCTGGATCTATTGGGGCGGTATGGTCTGGATATATTGGAGCGGTGTCGTCTGGATATATTGGGGCGGCATCGTCTGGATATATTGGGGCGTCAACATCTGGATATATTGGAGCGGTATCGTCTGGATATATTGGGGCGGTATCATCTGGATATATTGGGGCGGTATGGTCTGTATCTATTGGAGCGGTATGGTCTGGATTTATTGGGGCGGTATGGTCTTTATCTATTGGAGCGGTATCATCTGGATATATTGGGGCGGTATGGTCTGGATATATTGGGGCGGTATTGTCTGGATCTATTGGGGCGGTATTGTCTGGATCTATTGGGGCGTTATCGTCTGGATCTAATGGGGCGGTATCGTCTGGATCTGTTGGGGCGGTATCGTCTGGATATGTTGGGGCGGCATCGTCTGGATATGTTGGGGCGGCATCGTCTGGATATATTGGGGCGGTATCCTCTGGATCTATTGGGGCGGTATGGTCTGTATCTATTGGGGCGGTATTGTCTGGATAAATTGGGGCGGTATAGTCTGTATCTATTGGAGCGGTATTGTCTGGATATAACGGGGCGGTATCGTCTGGATCTATTGGGGCGGTATCGTCTGGATCTATTGGGGCGGTATGGTCTGGATATATTGGGGCGGTATCGTCTGGAATCATTGGGGCGGTATGGTCTGGATATATTGGGGCGGTATCGTCTGGATATATTGGGGCGGTATCGTCTGGATATATTGGAGTGGTATGGTCTGGATATATTGGGGCGGTATGGTCTGTATCTATTGGAGCGGTATGGTCTGGATATATTGGGGCGGTATGGTCTGTATCTATTGGAGCGGTATCATCTGGATATATTGGGGCGGTATGGTCTGTATCTATTGGGGCGGTATTGTCTGGATATATTGGGGCGGTATGGTCTGTATCTATTGGAGCGATATCATCTGGATATATTGGGGCGGTATCGTCTGGATATATTGGGGCGGTATCGTCTGGATCTGTTGGGGCGGTATCGTTTGGATATATTGGGGCGGCATCGTCTAGATATATTGGGGCGGCATCGTCTGGATCTAATGGGGCGGTATCGTCTGGATCTATTGGGGCGGTATGGTCTGGATATATTGGAGCGGTGTCGTCTGGATATATTGGGGCGGCATCGTCTAGATATATTGGGGCGGTATCGTCTGGATATATTGGGGCGGTATCGTCTGGGTCTATTGGGGCGGTATCGTCTGGATCTGTTGGGGCGGTATCGTCTGGATCTAATGGGGCGGCATCGTCTGGATCTATTGGGGCGGTATCGTCTGGATATATTGGGGCGGCATCGTCTGGATATATTGGGGCGGTATCGTCTGGATATATTGGGGCGTCATCATCTGGATATATTGGGGCGGTATCGTCTGGATCTATTGGGGCGGTATCGTCTGGATCTATTGGGGCGGTATCGTCTGGATCTATTGGGGCGGTATCGTCTGGATATATTGGAGCGGTATCATCTGGATATATTGGGGCGGTATCGTCTGGATATATTGGGGCGGTATCGTCTAGATATATTGGGGCAGTATCGTCTGGATCTGTTGGGGCGGTATCGTCTGGATATATTGGGGCGTCATCATCTGGATATATTGGGGCGGTATCGTCTGGATATATTGGAGCGGTATCATCTGGATATATTGGGGCGGTATCGTCTGGATATATTGGGGCGTCATCATCTGGATATATTGGGGCGGTATCGTCTGGATCTATTGGGGCGGTATCGTCTGGATATATTGGGGCGGTATCGTCTGGATCTATTGGGGCGCTATCGTCTGGATATATTGGAGCGGTATCGTCTGGATATATTGGGGCGGTATCGTCTGGATATATTGGGGCGGTATCGTCTAGATATATTGGGGCGGTATCGTCTGGATCTGTTGGGGCGGTATCGTCTGGATCTGTTGGGGCGGTATCGTCTGGATCTGTTGGGGCGGTATCGTCTGGATATATTGGGGCGTCATTATCTGGATATATTGGGGCGGTATCGTCTGGATATATTGTGGCGGTATCGTCTGTATCTATTGGGGCGGCATCGTCTGTATCTATTTGGGCGGTATCGTCTGTATCTATTGTGGCGGTATGGTCTGTATCTATTGGGGCGGTATGGTCTGGATCTATTGGAGCGGTATGGTCTGGATATATTGGGGCGGTATCGTCTGGATCTGTTGGGGCGGTATCGTCTGGATATATTGGGGCGGCATCGTCTGGATATATTGGGGCGGTATCGTCTGGATCTAATGGGGCGGTATCGTCTGGATCTGTTGGGGCGGTATCGTCTGGATATATTGGGGCGGCATCGTCTGGATATATTGGGGCGGCATCGTCTGGATCTATTGGGGCGGCATCGTCTGGATCTAATGGGGCGGTATCGTCTGGATCTATTGGGGCGGCATCGTCTGGATCTAATGGGGCGGTATGGTCTGGATCTATTGGGGCGGTATGGTCCTGATATATTGGGGCGGTATGGTCTGTATCTATTGGAGCGGTATCATCTGGATATATTGGGGCGGTATGGTCTGTATCTATTGGAGCGATATCATCTGGATATATTGGGGCGGTATCGTCTGGATATATTGGGGCGGTATCGTCTGTATCTAATGGGGCGGTATCGTCTGGATCTGTTGGGGCGGTATCGTCTGGATCTAATGGGGCGGCATCGTCTGGATCTATTGTGGCGGTATGGTCTGTATCTATTGGGGCGGCATCGTCTGGATCTAATGGGGCGGTATCGTCTGGATCTATTGGGGCGGCATCGTCTGGATCTAATGGGGCGGTATGGTCTGGATCTATTGGGGCGGTATGGTCCTGATATATTGGGGCGGTATGGTCTGTATCTATTGGAGCGGTATCATCTGGATATATTGGGGCGGTATGGTCTGTATCTATTGGAGCGATATCATCTGGATATATTGGGGCGGTATCATCTGGATATATTGGGGCGGTATCGTCTGTATCTAATGGGGCAGTATCGTCTGGATCTGTTGGGGCGGTATCGTCTGGATCTAATGGGGCGGCATCGTCTGGATCTATTGGGGCGGTATCGTCTGGATATATTGGGGCGGCATCGTCTGGATATATTGGGGCGGTATCGTCTGGATATATTGGGGCGTCAACATCTGGATATATTGGAGCGGTATCGTCTGGATATATTGGGGCGGTATCGTCTGGATATATTGGGGCGGTATGGTCTGGATCTATTGGGGCGGTATGGTCTGGATATATTGGAGCGGTGTCGTCTGGATATATTGGGGCGGCATCGTCTGGATATATTGGGGCGTCAACATCTGGATATATTGGAGCGGTATCGTCTGGATATATTGGGGCGGTATCATCTGGATATATTGGGGCGGTATGGTCTGTATCTATTGGAGCGGTATGGTCTGGATTTATTGGGGCGGTATGGTCTTTATCTATTGGAGCGGTATCATCTGGATATATTGGGGCGGTATGGTCTGGATATATTGGGGCGGTATTGTCTGGATCTATTGGGGCGGTATTGTCTGGATCTATTGGGGCGTTATCGTCTGGATCTAATGGGGCGGTATCGTCTGGATCTGTTGGGGCGGTATCGTCTGGATATGTTGGGGCGGCATCGTCTGGATATGTTGGGGCGGCATCGTCTGGATATATTGGGGCGGTATCCTCTGGATCTATTGGGGCGGTATGGTCTGTATCTATTGGGGCGGTATTGTCTGGATAAATTGGGGCGGTATAGTCTGTATCTATTGGAGCGGTATTGTCTGGATATAACGGGGCGGTATCGTCTGGATCTATTGGGGCGGTATCGTCTGGATCTATTGGGGCGGTATGGTCTGGATATATTGGGGCGGTATCGTCTGGAATCATTGGGGCGGTATGGTCTGGATATATTGGGGCGGTATCGTCTGGATATATTGGGGCGGTATCGTCTGGATATATTGGAGTGGTATGGTCTGGATATATTGGGGCGGTATGGTCTGTATCTATTGGAGCGGTATGGTCTGGATATATTGGGGCGGTATGGTCTGTATCTATTGGAGCGGTATCATCTGGATATATTGGGGCGGTATGGTCTGTATCTATTGGGGCGGTATTGTCTGGATATATTGGGGCGGTATGGTCTGTATCTATTGGAGCGATATCATCTGGATATATTGGGGCGGTATCGTCTGGATATATTGGGGCGGTATCGTCTGGATCTGTTGGGGCGGTATCGTTTGGATATATTGGGGCGGCATCGTCTAGATATATTGGGGCGGCATCGTCTGGATCTAATGGGGCGGTATCGTCTGGATCTATTGGGGCGGTATGGTCTGGATATATTGGAGCGGTGTCGTCTGGATATATTGGGGCGGCATCGTCTAGATATATTGGGGCGGTATCGTCTGGATATATTGGGGCGGTATCGTCTGGGTCTATTGGGGCGGTATCGTCTGGATCTGTTGGGGCGGTATCGTCTGGATCTAATGGGGCGGCATCGTCTGGATCTATTGGGGCGGTATCGTCTGGATATATTGGGGCGGCATCGTCTGGATATATTGGGGCGGTATCGTCTGGATATATTGGGGCGTCATCATCTGGATATATTGGGGCGGTATCGTCTGGATCTATTGGGGCGGTATCGTCTGGATCTATTGGGGCGGTATCGTCTGGATCTATTGGGGCGGTATCGTCTGGATATATTGGAGCGGTATCATCTGGATATATTGGGGCGGTATCGTCTGGATATATTGGGGCGGTATCGTCTAGATATATTGGGGCAGTATCGTCTGGATCTGTTGGGGCGGTATCGTCTGGATATATTGGGGCGTCATCATCTGGATATATTGGGGCGGTATCGTCTGGATATATTGGAGCGGTATCATCTGGATATATTGGGGCGGTATCGTCTGGATATATTGGGGCGTCATCATCTGGATATATTGGGGCGGTATCGTCTGGATCTATTGGGGCGGTATCGTCTGGATATATTGGGGCGGTATCGTCTGGATCTATTGGGGCGCTATCGTCTGGATATATTGGAGCGGTATCGTCTGGATATATTGGGGCGGTATCGTCTGGATATATTGGGGCGGTATCGTCTAGATATATTGGGGCGGTATCGTCTGGATCTGTTGGGGCGGTATCGTCTGGATCTGTTGGGGCGGTATCGTCTGGATCTGTTGGGGCGGTATCGTCTGGATATATTGGGGCGTCATTATCTGGATATATTGGGGCGGTATCGTCTGGATATATTGTGGCGGTATCGTCTGTATCTATTGGGGCGGCATCGTCTGTATCTATTTGGGCGGTATCGTCTGTATCTATTGTGGCGGTATGGTCTGTATCTATTGGGGCGGTATGGTCTGGATCTATTGGAGCGGTATGGTCTGGATATATTGGGGCGGTATCGTCTGGATCTGTTGGGGCGGTATCGTCTGGATATATTGGGGCGGCATCGTCTGGATATATTGGGGCGGTATCGTCTGGATCTAATGGGGCGGTATCGTCTGGATCTGTTGGGGCGGTATCGTCTGGATATATTGGGGCGGCATCGTCTGGATATATTGGGGCGGCATCGTCTGGATCTATTGGGGCGGCATCGTCTGGATCTAATGGGGCGGTATCGTCTGGATCTATTGGGGCGGCATCGTCTGGATCTAATGGGGCGGTATGGTCTGGATCTATTGGGGCGGTATGGTCCTGATATATTGGGGCGGTATGGTCTGTATCTATTGGAGCGGTATCATCTGGATATATTGGGGCGGTATGGTCTGTATCTATTGGAGCGATATCATCTGGATATATTGGGGCGGTATCGTCTGGATATATTGGGGCGGTATCGTCTGTATCTAATGGGGCGGTATCGTCTGGATCTGTTGGGGCGGTATCGTCTGGATCTAATGGGGCGGCATCGTCTGGATCTATTGGGGCGGTATCGTCTGGATATATTGGGGCGGCATCGTCTGGATATATTGGGGCGGTATCGTCTGGATATATTGGGGCGTCAACATCTGGATATATTATAGCGGTATCGTCTGGATATATTGGGGCGGTATCGTCTGGATATATTGGGGCGGTATGGTCTGGATCTATTGGGGCGGTATGGTCTGGATATATTGGAGCGGTGTCGTCTGGATATATTGGGGCGGCATCGTCTGGATATATTGGGGCGGTATCGTCTGGATATATTGGGGCGGTATCGTCTAGATATATTGGGGCAGTATCGTCTGGATCTGTTGGGGCGGTATCGTCTGGATATATTGGGGCGTCATCATCTGGATATATTGGGGCGGTATCGTCTGGATATATTGGAGCGGTATCATCTGGATATATTGGGGCGGTATCGTCTGGATATATTTGGGCATCATCATCTGGATATATTGGGGCGGTATCGTCTGGATCTATTGGGGCGGTATCGTCTGGATATATTGGGGCGGTATCGTCTGGATCTATTGGGGCGGTATCGTCTGGATATATTGGAGCGGTATCGTCTGGATATATTGGGGCGGTATCGTCTGGATATATTGGGGCGGTATCGTCTAGATATATTGGGGCGGTATCGTCTGGATCTGTTGGGGCGGTATCGTCTGGATCTGTTGGGGCGGTATCGTCTGGATATATTGGGGCGTCATCATCTGGATATATTGGGGCGGTATCGTCTGGATATATTGTGGCGTTATCGTCTGTATCTATTGGGGCGGCATCGTCTGTATCTATTTGGGCGGTATCCTCTGTATCTATTGTGGCGGTATGGTCTGTATCTATTGGGGCGGTATGGTCTGGATCTATTGGAGCGGTATCATCTGGATTTATTGGGGCGGTATGGTCTGTATCTATTGGAGCGGTATCATCTGGATATATTGGGGCGGTATGGTCTGGATATATTGGGGCAGTATTGTCTGGATATATTGGGGCGGTATGGTCTGTATCTATTGGAGCGGTATCATCTGGATATATTGGGGCAGTATCGTCTGGATCTGTTGGGGCGGTATCGTCTGGATATATTGGGGCGTCATCATCTGGATATATTCGGGCGGTATCGTCTGGATATATTGGAGCGGTATCATCTGGATATATTGGGGCGGTATCGTCTGGATATATTTGGGCATCATCATCTGGATATATTGGGGCGGTATCGTCTGGATCTATTGGGGCGGTATCGTCTGGATATATTGGGGCGGTATCGTCTGGATCTATTGGGGCGGTATCGTCTGGATATATTGGAGCGGTATCGTCTGGATATATTGGGGCGGTATCGTCTGGATATATTGGGGCGGTATCGTCTAGATATATTGGGGCGGTATCGTCTGGATCTGTTGGGGCGGTATCGTCTGGATCTGTTGGGGCGGTATCGTCTGGATATATTGGGGCGTCATCATCTGGATATATTGGGGCGGTATCGTCTGGATATATTGTGGCGTTATCGTCTGTATCTATTGGGGCGGCATCGTCTGTATCTATTTGGGCGGTATCCTCTGTATCTATTGTGGCGGTATGGTCTGTATCTATTGGGGCGGTATGGTCTGGATCTATTGGAGCGGTATCATCTGGATTTATTGGGGCGGTATGGTCTGTATCTATTGGAGCGGTATCATCTGGATATATTGGGGCGGTATGGTCTGGATATATTGGGGCAGTATTGTCTGGATATATTGGGGCGGTATGGTCTGTATCTATTGGAGCGGTATCATCTGGATATATTGGGGCGGTATCGTCTGGATATATTGGGGCGGTATCGTCTGGATATATTGGGGCGGTATGGTCTGTATCTATTGGAGCGGTATGGTCTGGATATATTGGGGCGGTATCGTATGGATCTGTTGGGGCGGTATCGTCTAGATAGATTGGGGCAGTATCGTCTGGATCTGTTTGGGCGGTATCGTCTGGATATATTGGGGCGTCATCATCTGGATATATTGGGGCGGTATCGTCTGGATATATTGGAGCGGTATCATCTGGATATATTGGGGTGGTATCGTCTGGATATATTGGGGCATCATCATCTGGATATATTGGGGCGGTATCGTCTGGATCTATTGGGGCGGTATCGTCTGGATATATTGGGGCGGTATCGTCTGGATCTATTGGGGCGGTATCGTCTGGATATATTGGAGCGGTATCGTCTGGATATATTGGGGCGGTATCGTCTGGATATATTGGGGCGGTATCGTCTAGATATATTGGGGCGGTATCGTCTGGATCTGTTGGGGCGGTATCGTCTGGATCTGTTGGGGCGGTATCGTCTGGATATATTGGGGCGTCATCATCTGGATATATTGGGGCGGTATCGTCTGGATATATTGTGGCGTTATCGTCTGTATCTATTGGGGCGGCATCGTCTGTATCTATTTGGGCGGTATCCTCTGTATCTATTGTGGCGGTATGGTCTGTATCTATTGGGGCGGTATGGTCTGGATCTATTGGAGCGGTATCATCTGGATTTATTGGGGCGGTATGGTCTGTATCTATTGGAGCGGTATCATCTGGATATATTGGGGCGGTATGGTCTGGATATATTGGGGCAGTATTGTCTGGATATATTGGGGCGGTATGGTCTGTATCTATTGGAGCGGTATCATCTGGATATATTGGGGCGGTATCGTCTGGATATATTGGGGCGGTATCGTCTGGATATATTGGGGCGGTATGGTCTGTATCTATTGGAGCGGTATGGTCTGGATATATTGGGGCGGTATCGTCTGGATCTGTTGGGGCGGTATCGTCTGGATATATTGGGGCGGCATCGTCTGGATATATTGGGGCGGTATCGTCTGGATCTAATGGGGCGGTATCGTCTGGATCTGTTGGGGCGGTATCGTCTGGATATATTGGGGCGGCATCGTCTGGATATATTGGGGCGGCATCGTCTGGATCTATTGGGGCGGCATCGTCTGGATCTAATGTGGCGGTATCGTCTTGATCTATTGGGGCGGCATCGTCTGGATCTAATGGGGCGGTATGGTCTGGATCTATTGGGGCGGTATGGTCTGGATATATTGGGGCGGTATGGTCTGTATCTATTGGAGCGGTATCATCTGGATATATTGGGGCGGTATGGTCTGTATCTATTGGAGCGATATCATCTGGATATATTGGGGCGGTATCGTCTGGATATATTGGGGCGGTATCGTCTGTATCTAATGGGGCGGTATCGTCTGGATCTGTTGGGGCGGTATCGTCTGGATCTAATGGGGCGGCATCGTCTGGATCTATTGGGGCGGTATCGTCTGGATATATTGGGGCGTCAACATCTGGATATATTGGAGCGTTATCGTCTGGATATATTGGGGCGGTATCGTCTGGATATATTGGGGCGGTATGGTCTGGATCTATTGGGGCGGTATGGTCTGGATATATTGGAGCGGTGTCGTCTGGATATATTGGGGCGGCATCGTCTGGATATATTGGGGCGTCAACATCTGGATATATTGGAGCGGTATCGTCTGGATATATTGGGGCGGTATCATCTGGATATATTGGGGCGGTATGGTCTGTATCTATTGGAGCGGTATGGTCTGGATTTATTGGGGCGGTATGGTCTTTATCTATTGGAGCGGTATCATCTGGATATATTGGGGCGGTATGGTCTGGATATATTGGGGCGGTATTGTCTGGATCTATTGGGGCGGTATTGTCTGGATCTATTGGGGCGTTATCGTCTGGATCTAATGGGGCGGTATCGTCTGGATCTGTTGGGGCGGTATCGTCTGGATATGTTGGGGCGGCATCGTCTGGATATGTTGGGGCGGCATCGTCTGGATATATTGGGGCGGTATCCTCTGGATCTATTGGGGCGGTATGGTCTGTATCTATTGGGGCGGTATTGTCTGGATAAATTGGGGCGGTATAGTCTGTATCTATTGGAGCGGTATTGTCTGGATATAACGGGGCGGTATCGTCTGGATCTATTGGGGCGGTATCGTCTGGATCTATTGGGGCGGTATGGTCTGGATATATTGGGGCGGTATCGTCTGGAATCATTGGGGCGGTATGGTCTGGATATATTGGGGCGGTATCGTCTGGATATATTGGGGCGGTATCGTCTGGATATATTGGAGTGGTATGGTCTGGATATATTGGGGCGGTATGGTCTGTATCTATTGGAGCGGTATGGTCTGGATATATTGGGGCGGTATGGTCTGTATCTATTGGAGCGGTATCATCTGGATATATTGGGGCGGTATGGTCTGTATCTATTGGGGCGGTATTGTCTGGATATATTGGGGCGGTATGGTCTGTATCTATTGGAGCGATATCATCTGGATATATTGGGGCGGTATCGTCTGGATATATTGGGGCGGTATCGTCTGGATCTGTTGGGGCGGTATCGTTTGGATATATTGGGGCGGCATCGTCTAGATATATTGGGGCGGCATCGTCTGGATCTAATGGGGCGGTATCGTCTGGATCTATTGGGGCGGTATGGTCTGGATATATTGGAGCGGTGTCGTCTGGATATATTGGGGCGGCATCGTCTAGATATATTGGGGCGGTATCGTCTGGATATATTGGGGCGGTATCGTCTGGGTCTATTGGGGCGGTATCGTCTGTATCTAATGGGGCGGTATCGTCTGGATCTGTTGGGGCGGTATCGTCTGGATCTAATGGGGCGGCATCGTCTGGATATATTGGGGCGGCATCGTCTGGATATATTGGGGCGGTATCGTCTGGATATATTGGGGCGTCATCATCTGGATATATTGGGGCGGTATCGTCTGGATCTATTGGGGCGGTATCGTCTGGATCTATTGGGGCGGTATCGTCTGGATCTATTGGGGCGGTATCGTCTGGATATATTGGAGCGGTATCATCTGGATATATTGGGGCGGTATCGTCTGGATATATTGGGGCGGTATCGTCTAGATATATTGGGGCAGTATCGTCTGGATCTGTTGGGGCGGTATCGTCTGGATATATTGGGGCGTCATCATCTGGATATATTGGGGCGGTATCGTCTGGATATATTGGAGCGGTATCATCTGGATATATTGGGGCGGTATCGTCTGGATATATTGGGGCGGTATCGTCTGGATATATTGGGGCGTCATCATCTGGATATATTGGGGCGGTATCGTCTGGATCTATTGGGGCGGTATCGTCTGGATATATTGGGGCGGTATCGTCTGGATCTATTGGGGCGCTATCGTCTGGATATATTGGAGCGGTATCGTCTGGATATATTGGGGCGGTATCGTCTGGATATATTGGGGCGGTATCGTCTAGATATATTGGGGCGGTATCGTCTGGATCTGTTGGGGCGGTATCGTCTGGATCTGTTGGGGCGGTATCGTCTGGATCTGTTGGGGCGGTATCGTCTGGATATATTGGGGCGTCATTATCTGGATATATTGGGGCGGTATCGTCTGGATATATTGTGGCGGTATCGTCTGTATCTATTGGGGCGGCATCGTCTGTATCTATTTGGGCGGTATCGTCTGTATCTATTGTGGCGGTATGGTCTGTATCTATTGGGGCGGTATGGTCTGGATCTATTGGAGCGGTATGGTCTGGATATATTGGGGCGGTATCGTCTGGATCTGTTGGGGCGGTATCGTCTGGATATATTGGGGCGGCATCGTCTGGATATATTGGGGCGGTATCGTCTGGATCTAATGGGGCGGTATCGTCTGGATCTGTTGGGGCGGTATCGTCTGGATATATTGGGGCGGCATCGTCTGGATATATTGGGGCGGCATCGTCTGGATCTATTGGGGCGGCATCGTCTGGATCTAATGGGGCGGTATCGTCTGGATCTATTGGGGCGGCATCGTCTGGATCTAATGGGGCGGTATGGTCTGGATCTATTGGGGCGGTATGGTCCTGATATATTGGGGCGGTATGGTCTGTATCTATTGGAGCGGTATCATCTGGATATATTGGGGCGGTATGGTCTGTATCTATTGGAGCGATATCATCTGGATATATTGGGGCGGTATCATCTGGATATATTGGGGCGGTATCGTCTGTATCTAATGGGGCAGTATCGTCTGGATCTGTTGGGGCGGTATCGTCTGGATCTAATGGGGCGGCATCGTCTGGATCTATTGGGGCGGTATCGTCTGGATATATTGGGGCGGCATCGTCTGGATATATTGGGGCGGTATCGTCTGGATATATTGGGGCGTCAACATCTGGATATATTGGAGCGGTATCGTCTGGATATATTGGGGCGGTATCGTCTGGATATATTGGGGCGGTATGGTCTGGATCTATTGGGGCGGTATGGTCTGGATATATTGGAGCGGTGTCGTCTGGATATATTGGGGCGGCATCGTCTGGATATATTGGGGCGTCAACATCTGGATATATTGGAGCGGTATCGTCTGGATATATTGGGGCGGTATCATCTGGATATATTGGGGCGGTATGGTCTGTATCTATTGGAGCGGTATGGTCTGGATTTATTGGGGCGGTATGGTCTTTATCTATTGGAGCGGTATCATCTGGATATATTGGGGCGGTATGGTCTGGATATATTGGGGCGGTATTGTCTGGATCTATTGGGGCGGTATTGTCTGGATCTATTGGGGCGTTATCGTCTGGATCTAATGGGGCGGTATCGTCTGGATCTGTTGGGGCGGTATCGTCTGGATATGTTGGGGCGGCATCGTCTGGATATGTTGGGGCGGCATCGTCTGGATATATTGGGGCGGTATCCTCTGGATCTATTGGGGCGGTATGGTCTGTATCTATTGGGGCGGTATTGTCTGGATAAATTGGGGCGGTATAGTCTGTATCTATTGGAGCGGTATTGTCTGGATATAACGGGGCGGTATCGTCTGGATCTATTGGGGCGGTATCGTCTGGATCTATTGGGGCGGTATGGTCTGGATATATTGGGGCGGTATCGTCTGGAATCATTGGGGCGGTATGGTCTGGATATATTGGGGCGGTATCGTCTGGATTTATTGGGGCGGTATCGTCTGGATATATTGGAGTGGTATGGTCTGGATATATTGGGGCGGTATGGTCTGTATCTATTGGAGCGGTATGGTCTGGATATATTGGGGCGGTATGGTCTGTATCTATTGGAGCGGTATCATCTGGATATATTGGGGCGGTATGGTCTGTATCTATTGGGGCGGTATTGTCTGGATATATTGGGGCGGTATGGTCTGTATCTATTGGAGCGATATCATCTGGATATATTGGGGCGGTATCGTCTGGATATATTGGGGCGGTATCGTCTGGATCTGTTGGGGCGGTATCGTTTGGATATATTGGGGCGGCATCGTCTAGATATATTGGGGCGGCATCGTCTGGATCTAATGGGGCGGTATCGTCTGGATCTATTGGGGCGGTATGGTCTGGATATATTGGAGCGGTGTCGTCTGGATATATTGGGGCGGCATCGTCTAGATATATTGGGGCGGTATCGTCTGGATATATTGGGGCGGTATCGTCTGGGTCTATTGGGGCGGTATCGTCTGTATCTAATGGGGCGGTATCGTCTGGATCTGTTGGGGCGGTATCGTCTGGATCTAATGGGGCGGCATCGTCTGGATCTATTGGGGCGGTATCGTCTGGATATATTGGGGCGGCATCGTCTGGATATATTGGGGCGGTATCGTCTGGATATATTGGGGCGTCATCATCTGGATATATTGGGGCGGTATCGTCTGGATCTATTGGGGCGGTATCGTCTGGATCTATTGGGGCGGTATCGTCTGGATCTATTGGGGCGGTATCGTCTGGATATATTGGAGCGGTATCATCTGGATATATTGGGGCGGTATCGTCTGGATATATTGGGGCGGTATCGTCTAGATATATTGGGGCAGTATCGTCTGGATCTGTTGGGGCGGTATCGTCTGGATATATTGGGGCGTCATCATCTGGATATATTGGGGCGGTATCGTCTGGATATATTGGAGCGGTATCATCTGGATATATTGGGGCGGTATCGTCTGGATATATTGGGGCGTCATCATCTGGATATATTGGGGCGGTATCGTCTGGATCTATTGGGGCGGTATCGTCTGGATATATTGGGGCGGTATCGTCTGGATCTATTGGGGCGCTATCGTCTGGATATATTGGAGCGGTATCGTCTGGATATATTGGGGCGGTATCGTCTGGATATATTGGGGCGGTATCGTCTAGATATATTGGGGCGGTATCGTCTGGATCTGTTGGGGCGGTATCGTCTGGATCTGTTGGGGCGGTATCGTCTGGATCTGTTGGGGCGGTATCGTCTGGATATATTGGGGCGTCATTATCTGGATATATTGGGGCGGTATCGTCTGGATATATTGTGGCGGTATCGTCTGTATCTATTGGGGCGGCATCGTCTGTATCTATTTGGGCGGTATCGTCTGTATCTATTGTGGCGGTATGGTCTGTATCTATTGGGGCGGTATGGTCTGGATCTATTGGAGCGGTATGGTCTGGATATATTGGGGCGGTATCGTCTGGATCTGTTGGGGCGGTATCGTCTGGATATATTGGGGCGGCATCGTCTGGATATATTGGGGCGGTATCGTCTGGATCTAATGGGGCGGTATCGTCTGGATCTGTTGGGGCGGTATCGTCTGGATATATTGGGGCGGCATCGTCTGGATATATTGGGGCGGCATCGTCTGGATCTATTGGGGCGGCATCGTCTGGATCTAATGGGGCGGTATCGTCTGGATCTATTGGGGCGGCATCGTCTGGATCTAATGGGGCGGTATGGTCTGGATCTATTGGGGCGGTATGGTCCTGATATATTGGGGCGGTATGGTCTGTATCTATTGGAGCGGTATCATCTGGATATATTGGGGCGGTATGGTCTGTATCTATTGGAGCGATATCATCTGGATATATTGGGGCGGTATCGTCTGGATATATTGGGGCGGTATCGTCTGTATCTAATGGGGCAGTATCGTCTGGATCTGTTGGGGCGGTATCGTCTGGATCTAATGGGGCGGCATCGTCTGGATCTATTGGGGCGGTATCGTCTGGATATATTGGGGCGGCATCGTCTGGATATATTGGGGCGGTATCGTCTGGATATATTGGGGCGTCAACATCTGGATATATTGGAGCGGTATCGTCTGGATATATTGGGGCGGTATCGTCTGGATATATTGGGGCGGTATGGTCTGGATCTATTGGGGCGGTATGGTCTGGATATATTGGAGCGGTGTCGTCTGGATATATTGGGGCGGCATCGTCTGGATATATTGGGGCGTCAACATCTGGATATATTGGAGCGGTATCGTCTGGATATATTGGGGCGGTATCATCTGGATATATTGGGGCGGTATGGTCTGTATCTATTGGAGCGGTATGGTCTGGATTTATTGGGGCGGTATGGTCTTTATCTATTGGAGCGGTATCATCTGGATATATTGGGGCGGTATGGTCTGGATATATTGGGGCGGTATCGTCTGGATCTATTGGGGCGGTATTGTCTGGATCTATTGGGGCGTTATCTTCTGGATCTAATGGGGCGGTATCGTCTGGATCTGTTGGGGCGATATCGTCTGGATATGTTGGGGCGGCATCGTCTGGATATGTTGGGGCGGCATCGTCTGGATATATTGGGGCGGTATCCTCTGGATCTATTGGGGCGGTATGGTCTGTATCTATTGGGGCGGTATGGTCTGGATAAATTGGGGCGGTATAGTCTGTATCTATTGGAGCGGTATTGTCTGGATATAACGGGGCGGTATCGTCTGGATCTGTTGGGGCGGTATCGTCTGGATATATTGGGGCGTCATCATCTGGATATATTGGGGCGGTATGGTCTGGATATATTGGAGCGGTATGGTCTGTATCTATTGGAGCGGTGTCATCTGGATATATTGGGGCGGTATGGTCTGGATATATTGGGGCGGTATTGTCTGGATATATTGGGGAGGTATGGTCTGTATCTATTGGAGCGGTATTATCTGGATATATTGGGGCGTTATCGTCTGGATATATTGGGGCGGTATGGTATGTATCTATTGGAGCGGTATGGTCTGGATATATTGGGGCGGTATCGTCTGGATCTGTTGTGGCGGTATCATCTGGATATATTGGGGCGGTATCGTCTGGATATATTGGGGCGGTATCGTCTGGATATATTGGGGCGGTATGGTCTGTATCTATTGGAGCGGTATGGTCTGGATATATTGGGGCGGTATCGTCTGGATCTGTTGGGGCGGTATCGTCTGGATATATTGGGGCGGCATCGTCTGGATATATTGGGGCGGTATCGTCTGGATCTAATGGGGCGGAATCGTCTGGATCTGTTGGGGCGGTATCGTCTGGATATATTGGGGCGGCATCGTCTGGATATATTGGGGCGGCATCGTCTGGATCTATTGGGGCGGCATCGTCTGGATCTAATGGGGCGGTATGGTCTGGATCTATTGGGGCGGTATGGTCTGGATATATTGGGGCGGTATGGTCTGTATCTATTGGAGCGGTATCATCTGGATATATTGGGGCGGTATGGTCTGTATCTATTGGAGCGATATCATCTGGATATATTGGGGCGGTATCGTCTGGATATATTGGGGCGGTATCGTCTGTATCTAATGGGGCGGTATCGTCTGGATCTGTTGGGGCGGTATCGTCTGGATCTAATGGGGCGGCATCGTCTGGATCTATTGGGGCGGTATCGCCTGGATATATTGGGGCGGCATCGTCTGGATATATTGGGGCGGTATCGTCTGGATATATTGGGGCGTCAACATCTGGATATATTGGAGCGGTATCGTCTGGATATATTGGGGCGGTATCGTCTGGATATATTGGGGCGGTATGGTCTGGATCTATTGGGGCGGTATGGTCTGGATATATTGGAGCGGTGTCGTCTGGATATATTGGGGCGGCATCGTCTGGATATATTGGGGCGTCAACATCTGGATATATTGGAGCGGTATCGTCTGGATATATTGGGGCGGTATCATCTGGATATATTGGGGCGGTATGGTCTGTATCTATTGGAGCGGTATGGTCTGGATTTATTGGGGCGGTATGGTCTTTATCTATTGGAGCGGTATCATCTGGATATATTGGGGCGGTATGGTCTGGATATATTGGGGCGGTATCGTCTGGATCTATTGGGGCGGTATCGTCTGGATCTATTGGGGCGTTATCGTCTGGATCTAATGGGGCGGTATCGTCTGGATCTGTTGGGGCGGTATCGTCTGGATATGTTGGGGCGGCATCGTCTGGATATGTTGGGGCGGCATCGTCTGGATATATTGGGGCGGTATCCTCTGGATCTATTGGGGCGGTATGGTCTGGATAAATTGGGGCGGTATAGTCTGTATCTATTGGAGCGGTATTGTCTGGATATAACGGGGCGGTATCGTCTGGATCTGTTGGGGCGGTATCGTCTGGATATATTGGGGCGTCATCATCTGGATATATTGGGGTGGTATGGTCTGGATATATTGGAGCGATATGGTCTGTATCTATTGGAGCGGTATCATCTGGATATATTGGGGCGGTATGGTCTGGATATATTGGGGCGGTATTGTCTGGATATATTGGGGAGGTATGGTCTGTATCTATTGGAGCGGTATTATCTGGATATATTGGGGCGTTATCGTCTGGATATATTGGGGCGGTATGGTATGTATCTATTGGAGCGGTATGGTCTGGATATATTGGGGCGGTATCGTCTGGATCTGTTGGGGCGGTATCGTCTGGATATATTGGGGCGGTATCGTCTGGATCTGTTGGGGCTGTATCGTCTGGATATATTGGGGCGGCATCGTCTGGATATATGGGAGCGGCATCATCTGGATCTATTGGGGCGGCATCGTCTGGATCTAATGGGGCGGCATCGTCTGGATATATTGGAGCGGCATCATCTGGATCTATTGGAACGGAATCGTCTGGATCTATTGGGGCGGTATGGTCTGGATATATTGGGGCGGTATCGTCTGTATCTATTGGAGCGGTATTGTCTGGATATATCGGGGCGGTATGGTCTGTATCTATTGGAGCGGTATCATCTGGATATATTGGGGCAGTATGTTCTGTATCTATTGGAGCGGTATGGTCTGGATATATTGGGGCGGTATGGTCTGGATCTATTGGAGCGGTATCATCTGGATATATTGGGGCGGTATCGTCTGGATATATTGGGGCGGTATCGTCTGGATCTGTTGGGGCGGTATGGTCTGGATCTAATGGGGCGGTATCGTCTGGATCTGTTGGGGTGGCATCGTTTAGATATATTTGGGCGGCATCGTCTGGATCTAATGGGGCGGTATCGTCTGGATATGTTGGGGCGGCATCGTCTGGATATATTGGAGCGGCATCATCTGGATCTATTGGAGCGGTATCGTCTGGATCTATTGGGGCGGTATGGTCTGGATATATTGGGGCGGTATCGTCTGTATCTATTGGAGCGGTATTGTCTGGATATATCGGGGCGGTATGGTCTGTATCTATTGGAGCGGTATCATCTGGATATATTGGGGCGGTATGGTCTGGATATGTTGGGGCGGTATCATCTGATATATTGGGGCGGTATCGTCTGGATATATTGGGGCGGTATCATCTGATCTATTGGGGCGGTATGGTCTGGATATATTGGGGCGGTATGGTCTGGATATATTGGGGCGGTATCGTCTGGATCTATTGGGGCGGTATCGTCTGGATCTATTGGGGCGGTATCGTCTGGATCTATTGGGGCGGTATGGTCTGGATATATTGGGGCGGTATCGTCTGGATACATTGGGGCGGTATGGTCTGGATATATTGGGGCGGTATCGTCTGGATATATTGGAGTGGTATGGTCTGGATATATTGGGGCGGTATGGTCTGTATCTATTGGAGCGGTATGGTCTGGATATATTGGGGCGGTATGGTCTGTATCTATTGGAGCGGTATCATCTGGATATATTGGGGCGGTATCGTCTGGATCTGTTGGGGCGGTATCGTTTGGATCTAATGGGGCGGCATCGTCTGGATCTATTGGGGCGGTATCGTCTGGATATATTGGAGCGGCATCATCTGGATATATTGGGGCTGTATCGTCTGGATCTATTGGGGCGGTATCGTCTGGATATATTGGGGCGGTATCGTCTGGATCTATTGGGGCGGTATCGTCTGGATCTATTGGGGCGGTATCGTCTGGATCTATTGGGGCGGTATGGTCTGGATATATTGGGGCGGTATCGTCTGGATACATTGGGGCGGTATGGTCTGGATATATTGGGGCGGTATCGTCTGGATATATTGGGGCGGTATCGTCTGGATATATTGGAGTGGTATGGTCTGGATATATTGGGGCGGTATGGTCTGTATCTATTGGAGCGGTATGGTCTGGATATATTGTGGCGGTATCGTCTGTATCTATTGGGACGGCATCGTCTGTATCTATTTGGGCGGTATCGTCTGGATATATTGGGGCGGTATCGTCTGGATATATTGGGGCATCATCATCTGGATATATTGGGGCTGTATCGTCTGGATCTATTGGGGCGGTATCGTCTGGATATATTGGGGCGGTATCGTCTGGATCTATTGGGGCGGTATCGTCTGGATATATTGGAGCGGTATCATCTGGATATATTGGGGCGGTATCGTCTGGATTTATTGGGGCGGTATTGTCTAGATATATTGGGGCGGTATGGTCTGGATCTATTGGGGCGGTAAGGTCTGGATATATTGGAGCGGTGTCGTCTGGATATATTGGGGCGGCATCGTCTGGATATATTGGGGCGTCAACATCTGGATATATTGGAGCGGTATCGTCTGGATATATTGGGGCGGTATCATCTGGATATATTGGGGCGGTATGGTCTGTATCTATTGGAGCGGTATGGTCTGGATTTATTGGGGCGGTATGGTCTTTATCTATTGGAGCGGTATCATCTGGATATATTGGGGCGGTATGGTCTGGATATATTGGGGCGGTATCGTCTGGATCTATTGGGGCGGTATTGTCTGGATCTATTGGGGCGTTATCGTCTGTGTCTAATGGGGCGGTATCGTCTGGATCTGTTGGGGCGATATCGTCTGGATATGTTGGGGCGGCATCGTCTGGATATGTTGGGGCGGCATCGTCTGGATATATTGGGGCGGTATCCTCTGGATCTATTGGGGCGGTATGGTCTGTATCTATTGGGGCGGTATGGTCTGGATAAATTGGGGCGGTATAGTCTGTATCTATTGGAGCGGTATTGTCTGGATATAACGGGGCGGTATCGTCTGGATCTGTTGGGGCGGTATCGTCTGGATATATTGGGGCGTCATCATCTGGATATATTGGGGCGGTATGGTCTGGATATATTGGAGCGGTATGGTCTGTATCTATTGGAGCGGTGTCATCTGGATATATTGGGGCGGTATGGTCTGGATATATTGGGGCGGTATTGTCTGGATATATTGGGGAGGTATGGTCTGTATCTATTGGAGCGGTATTTTCTGGATATATTGGGGCGTTATCGTCTGGATATATTGGGGCGGTATGGTATGTATCTATTGGAGCGGTATGGTCTGGATATATTGGGGCGGTATCGTCTGGATCTGTTGTGGCGGTATCATCTGGATATATTGGGGCGGTATCGTCTGGATATATTGGGGCGGTATCGTCTGGATATATTGGGGCGGTATGGTCTGTATCTATTGGAGCGGTATGGTCTGGATATATTGGGGCGGTATCGTCTGGATCTGTTGGGGCGGTATCGTCTGGATATATTGGGGCGGCATCGTCTGGATATATTGGGGCGGTATCGTCTGAATCTAATGGGGCGGAATCGTCTGGATCTGTTGGGGCGGTATCGTCTGGATATATGGTGGCGGCATCGTCTGGATATATTGGGGCGGCATCGTCTGGATCTATTGGG
This sequence comes from Salvelinus fontinalis, assembly GCF_029448725.1. Classification (NCBI taxonomy): domain Eukaryota; kingdom Metazoa; phylum Chordata; class Actinopteri; order Salmoniformes; family Salmonidae; genus Salvelinus; species Salvelinus fontinalis. The sequence goes on from NC_074678.1 coordinate 36,572,248, forward strand.
GCGTTATCGTCTGGATCTAATGGGGCGGTATCGTCTGGATCTGTTGGGGCGGTATCGTCTGGATATGTTGGGGCGGCATCGTCTGGATATGTTGGGGCGGCATCGTCTGGATATATTGGGGCGGTATCCTCTGGATCTATTGGGGCGGTATGGTCTGGATAAATTGGGCCGGTATAGTCTGTATCTATTGGAGCGGTATTGTCTGGATATAACGGGGCGGTATCGTCTGGATCTGTTGGGGCGGTATGGTCTGGATATATTGGGGCGGTATCGTCTGTATCTATTGGAGCGGTATTGTCTGGATATATCGGGGCGGTATGGTCTGTATCTATTGGAGCGGTATCATCTGGATATATTGGGGCGGTATCGTCTGGATATATTGGGGCGGTATCGTCTGGATCTGTTGGGGCGGTATGGTCTGGATCTAATGGGGCGGTATCGTCTGGATCTGTTGGGGTGGCATCGTCTGGATCTAATGGGGCGGTATCGTCTGGATATGTTGGGGCGGCATCGTCTGGATATATTGGAGCGGCATCATCTGGATCTATTGGAGCGGTATCGTCTGGATCTATTGGGGCGGTATGGTCTGGATATATTGGGGCGGTATCGTCTGTATCTATTGGAGCGGTATTGTCTGGATATATCGGGGCGGTATGGTCTGTATCTATTGGAGCGGTATCATCTGGATATATTGGGGCGGTATGGTCTGGATATGTTGGGGCGGTATCATCTGATATATTGGGGCGGTATCGTCTGGATATATTGGGGCGGTATCATCTGATCTATTGGGGCGGTATGTTCTGGATATATTGGGGCGGTATGGTCTGGATATATTGGGGCGGTATCGTCTGGATCTATTGGGGCGGTATCGTCTGGATCTATTGGGGCGGTATCGTCTGGATCTATTGGGGCGGTATGGTCTGGATATATTGGGGCGGTATCGTCTGCATACATTGGGGCGGTATGGTCTGGATATATTGGGGCGGTATCGTCTGGATATATTGGAGTGGTATGGTCTGGATATATTGGGGCGGTATGGTCTGTATCTATTGGAGCGGTATGGTCTGGATATATTGGGGCGGTATGGTCTGTATCTATTGGAGCGGTATCATCTGGATATATTGGGGCGGTATCGTCTGGATCTGTTGGGGCGGTATCGTTTGGATATATTGGGGCGGCATCGTCTAGATATATTGGGGCGGCATCGTCTGGATCTAATGGGGCGGTATCGTCTGGATCTGTTGGGGCGGTATCGTCTGGATATGTTGGGGCGGCATCGTCTGGATATATTGGGGCGGTATCATCTGGATCTATTGGGGCGGTATCGTCTGGATATATTGGGGCGGTATCGTCTGGGTCTATTGGGGCGATATCGTCTGTATCTAATGGGGCGGTATCGTCTGGATCTGTTGGGGCGGTATCGTCTGGATCTAATGGGGCGGCATCGTCTGGATCTATTGGGGCGGTATCGTCTGGATATATTGGAGCGGCATCATCTGGATATATTGGGGCGGTATCGTCTGGATATATTGGGGCGTCATCATCTGGATATATTGGGGCTGTATCGTCTGGATCTATTGGGGCGGTATCGTCTGGATATATTGGGGCGGTATCGTCTGGATCTATTGGGGCGGTATCGTCTGGATCTATTGGGGCGGTATCGTCTGGATCTATTGGGGCGGTATGGTCTGGATATATTGGGGCGGTATCGTCTGGATACATTGGGGCGGTATGGTCTGGATATATTGGGGCGGTATCGTCTGGATATATTGGGGCGGTATCGTCTGGATATATTGGAGTGGTATGGTCTGGATATATTGGGGCGGTATGGTCTGTATCTATTGGAGCGGTATGGTCTGGATATATTGGGGCGGTATGGTCTGTATCTATTGGAGCGGTATCATCTGGATATATTGGGGCGGTATCGTCTGGATCTGTTGGGGCGGTATCGTTTGGATATATTGGGGCGGCATCGTCTAGATATATTGGGGCGGCATCGTCTGGATCTAATGGGGCGGTATCGTCTGGATCTGTTGGGGCGGTATCGTCTGGATATGTTGGGGCGGCATCGTCTGGATATATTGGGGCGGTATCATCTGGATCTATTGGGGCGGTATCGTCTGGATATATTGGGGCGGTATCGTCTGGGTCTATTTGGGCGATATCGTCTGTATCTAATGGGGCGGTATCGTCTGGATCTGTTGGGGCGGTATCGTCTGGATCTAATGGGGCGGCATCGTCTGGATCTATTGGGGCGGTATCGTCTGGATATATTGGAGCGGCATCATCTGGATATATTGGGGCGGTATCGTCTGGATATATTGGGGCGTCATCATCTGGATATATTGGGGCTGTATCGTCTGGATCTATTGGGGCGGTATCGTCTGGATATATTGGGGCGGTATCGTCTGGATCTATTGGGGCGGTATCGTCTGGATATATTGGAGCGGTATCATCTGGATATATTGGGGCGGTATCGTCTGGATATATTGGGGCGGTATCGTCTAGATATATTGGGGCGGTATCGTCTGGATCTGTTGGGGCGGTATCGTCTGGATATATTGGGGCGTCATCATCTGGATATATTGGGGCGGTATCGTCTGGATATATTGTGGCGGTATCGTCTGTATCTATTGGGACGGCATCGTCTGTATCTATTTGGGCGGTATCGTCTGGATATATTGGGGCGTCATCATCTGGATATATTGGGGCGGTATCGTCTGGATCTATTGGGGCGGTATCGTCTGGATATATTGGGGCGGTATCGTCTGGATCTATTGGGGCGGTATCGTCTGGATATATTGGAGCGGTATCATCTGGATATATTGGGGCGGTATCGTCTGGATATATTGGGGCGGTATCGTCTGGATATATTGGGGCGGTATCGTCTAGATATATTGGGGCGGTATCGTCTGGATCTGTTGGGGCGGTATCGTCTGGATATATTGGGGCGTCATCATCTGGATATATTGGGGCGGTATCGTCTGGATATATTGTGGCGGTATCGTCTGTATCTATTGGGGCGGCATCGTCTGTATCTATTTGGGCGGTATCGTCTGTATCTATTGTGGCGGTATGGTCTGTATCTATTGGGGCGGTATGGTCTGGATATATTGGAGCGGTATCATCTGGATTTATTGGGGCGGTATGGTCTGTATCTATTGGAGCGGTATCATCTGGATATATTGGGGCGGTATGGTCTGGATATATTGGGGCGGTATTGTCTGGATATATTGGGGCGGTATGGTCTGTATCTATTGGAGCGGTATCATCTGGATATATTGGGGCGGTATCTTCTGGATATATTGGGGCGGTATCGTCTGGATATATTGGGGCGGTATGGTCTGTATCTATTGGAGCGGTATGGTCTGGATATATTGGGCGGTATCGTCTGGATCTGTTGGGGCGGTATCGTCTGGATATATTGGGGCGGCATCGTCTGGATATATTGGGGCGGTATCGTCTGGATCTAATGGGGCGGTATCGTCTGGATCTGTTGGGGCGGTATCGTCTGGATATATTGGGGCGGCATCGTCTGGATATATTGGGGCGGCATCGTCTGGATTTATTGGGGCGGCATCGTCTGGATCTAATGGGGCGGTATCGTCTGGATCTATTGGGGCGGCATCGTCTGGATCTAATGGGGCGGTATGGTCTGGATCTATTGGGGCGGTATGGTCTGGATATATTGGGGCGGTATGGTCTGTATCTATTGGAGCGGTATCATCTGGATATATTGGGGCGGTATGGTCTGTATCTATTGGAGCGATATCATCTGGATATATTGGGGCGGTATCGTCTGGATATATTGGGGCGGTATCGTCTGTATCTAATGGGGCGGTATCGTCTGGATCTGTTGGGGCGGTATCGTCTGGATCTAATGGGGCGGCATCGTCTGGATCTATTGGGGCGGTATCGTCTGGATATATTGGGGCGGCATCGTCTGGATATATTGGGGCGGTATCGTCTGGATATATTGGGGCGTCAACATCTGGATATATTGGAGCGGTATCGTCTGGATATATTGGGGCGGTATCGTCTGGATATATTGGGGCGGTATGGTCTGGATCTATTGGGGCGGTATGGTCTGGATATATTGGAGCGGTGTCGTCTGGATATATTGGGGCGGCATCGTCTGGATATATTGGGGCGTCAACATCTGGATATATTGGAGCGGTATCGTCTTGATATATTGGGGCGGTATCATCTGGATATATTGGGGCGGTATGGTCTGTATCTATTGGAGCGGTATGGTCTGGATTTATTGGGGCGGTATGGTCTGTATCTATTGGAGCGGTATCATCTGGATATATTGGGGCGGTATGGTCTGGATATACTGGGGCGGTATGGTCTGGATATATTGGGGCGGTATCGTCTGGATCTATTGGGGCGGTATTGTCTGGATCTATTGGGGCGGCATCTTCTGGATCTAATGGGGCGGTATCTTCTGGATCTGTTGGGGCGGTATCGTCTGGATCTGTTGGGGCGGTATCGTCTGGATATGTTGGGGCGGCATCGTCTTGATATGTTGGGGCGGCATCGTCTGGATATATTGGGGCGGTATCGTCTGGATATATTGGGGCGGCATCGTCTGGATATATTGGGGCGGTATGGTCTGTATCTATTGGGGCGGTATGGTCTGGATAAATTGGGGCGGTATAGTCTGTATCTATTGGAGCGGTATTGTCTGGATATAACGGGGCGGTATCGTCTGGATCTGTTGGGGCGGTATCGTCTGGATATATTGGGGCGTCATCATCTGGATATATTGGGGCGGTATGGTCTGGATATATTGGGGCGGTATGGTCTGTATCTATTGGAGCGGTATCATCTGGATATATTGGGGCGGTATGGTCTGGATATATTGGGGCGGTATTGTCTGGATATATTGGGGATCGGTATGGTCTGTATCTATTGGAGCGGTATTATCTGGATATATTGGGGCGTTATCGTCTGGATATATTGGGGCGGTATGGTATGTATCTATTGGAGCGGTATGGTCTGGATATATTGGGGCGGTATCGTCTGGATCTGTTGGGGCGGTATCGTCTGGATATATTGGGGCGGTATCGTCTGGATCTGTTGGGGCTGTATCGTCTGGATATATTGGGGCGGCATCGTCTGGATATATGGGAGCGGCATCATCTGGATCTATTGGGGCGGCATCGTCTGGATCTAATGGGGCGGCATCGTCTGGATATATTGGAGCGGCATCATCTGGATCTATTGGAGCGGTATCGTCTGGATCTATTGGGGTGGTATGGTCTGGATATATTGGGGCGGTATCGTCTGTATCTATTGGAGCGGTATTGTCTGGATATATCGGGGCGGTATGGTCTGTATCTATTGGAGCGGTATCATCTGGATATATTGGGGCGGTATGGTCTGTATCTATTGGAGCGGTATGGTCTGGATATATTGGGGCGGTATGATCTGGATCTATTGGAGCGGTATCATCTGGATATATTGGGGCGGTATGGTCTGGATATATTGGGGCGGTATTGTCTGGATATGTTGGGGCGGCATCGTCTTGATATGTTGGGGCGGCATCGTCTGGATATATTGGGGCGGTATCGTCTGGATATATTGGGGCGGTATCGTCTGGATATATTGGGGCGGTATGGTCTGTATCTATTGGGGCGGTATGGTCTGGATAAATTGGGGCGGTATAGTCTGTATCTATTGGAGCGGTATTGTCTGGATATAACGGGGCGGTATCGTCTGGATCTGTTGGGGCGGTATCGTCTGGATATATTGGGGCGTCATCATCTGGATATATTGGGGCGGTATGGTCTGGATATATTGGGGCGGTATGGTCTGTATCTATTGGAGCGGTATCATCTGGATATATTGGGGCGGTATGGTCTGGATATATTGGGGCGGTATTGTCTGGATATATTGGGGATCGGTATGGTCTGTATCTATTGGAGCGGTATTATCTGGATATATTGGGGCGTTATCGTCTGGATATATTGGGGCGGTATGGTATGTATCTATTGGAGCGGTATGGTCTGGATATATTGGGGCGGTATCGTCTGGATCTGTTGGGGCGGTATCGTCTGGATATATTGGGGCGGTATCGTCTGGATCTGTTGGGGCTGTATCGTCTGGATATATTGGGGCGGCATCGTCTGGATATATGGGAGTGGCATCATCTGGATCTATTGGGGCGGCATCGTCTGGATCTAATGGGGCGGCATCGTCTGGATATATTGGAGCGGCATCATCTGGATCTATTGGAGCGGTATCGTCTGGATCTATTGGGGTGGTATGGTCTGGATATATTGGGGCGGTATCGTCTGTATCTATTGGAGCGGTATTGTCTGGATATATCGGGGCGGTATGGTCTGTATCTATTGGAGCGGTATCATCTGGATATATTGGGGCGGTATGGTCTGTATCTATTGGAGCGGTATGGTCTGGATATATTGGGGCGGTATGATCTGGATCTATTGGAGCGGTATCATCTGGATATATTGGGGCGGTATCGTCTGGATATATTGGGGCGGTATCGTCTGGATCTGTTGGGGCGGTATGGTCTGGATCTAATGGGGCGGTATCGTCTGGATCTGTTGGGGTGGCATCGTTTAGATATATTGGGGCGGCATCGTCTGGATCTAATGGGCGGTATCGTCTGGATATGTTGGGGCGGCATCATCTGGATATATTGGAGCGGCCTCATCTGGATCTATTGGAGCGGTATCGTCTGGATCTATTGGGGCGGTATGGTCTGGATATATTGGGGCGGTATCGTCTGTATCTATTGGAGCGGTATCATCTGGATATTAATTGGGCGGTATGGTCTGTATCTATTGGAGCGGTATGGTCTGGATATATTGGGGCGTTATGGTCTGGATATATTGGGGCGGTATGGTCTGGATATGTTGGGGCGGTATCATCTGATATATTGGGGCGGTATCGTCTGGATATATTGGGGCGGTATCATCTGATCTATTGGGGCGGTATGGTCTGGATATATTGGGGCGGTATGGTCTGGATATATTGGGGCGGTATCGTCTGGATCTATTGGGGCGGTATCGTCTGGATCTATTGGGGCGGTATTGTCTGGATCTATTGGGGCGGTATGGTCTGGATATATTGGGGCGGTATCGTCTGGATACATTGGGGCGGTATGGTCTGGATATATTGGGGCGGTATCGTCTGGATATATTGGGGCGGTATCGTCTGGATCTGTTGGGGCGGTATCGTTTGGATATATTGGGGCGGCATCGTCTAGATATATTGGGGCGGCATCGTCTGGATCTAATGGGGCGGTATCGTCTGGATCTGTTGGGGCGGTATCGTCTGGATATGTTGGGGCGGCATCGTCTGGATATATTGGGGCGGTATCATCTGGATCTATTGGGGCGGTATCGTCTGGATATATTGGGGCGGTATCGTCTGGGTCTATTGGGGCGATATCGTCTGTATCTAATGGGGCGGTATCGTCTGGATCTGTTGGGGCGGTATCGTCTGGATCTAATGGGGCGGCATCGTCTGGATCTATTGGGGCGGTATCGTCTGGATATATTGGGGCGGCATCATCTGGATATATTGGGGCGGTATCGTCTGGATATATTGGGGCGTCATCATCTGGATATATTGGGGCGGTATCGTCTGGATCTATTGGGGCGGTATCGTCTGGATATATTGGGGCGGTATCGTCTGGATCTATTGGGGCGGTATCGTCTGGATATATTGGAGCGGTATCGTCTGGATATATTGGGGCGGTATCGTCTGGATATATTGGGGCGGTATCGTCTAGATATATTGGGGCGGTATCGTCTGGATCTGTTGGGGCGGTATCGTCTGGATATATTGGGGCGTCATCATCTGGATATATTGGGGCGGTATCGTCTGGATATATTGTGGCGGTATCGTCTGTATCTATTGGGACGGCATCGTCTGTATCTATTTGGGCGGTATCGTCTGGATATATTGGGGCGTCATCATCTGGATATATTGGGGCGGTATCGTCTGGATCTATTGGGGCGGTATCGTCTGGATATATTGGGGCGGTATCGTCTGGATCTATTGGGGCGGTATCGTCTGGATATATTGGAGCGGTATCATCTGGATATATTGGGGCGGTATCGTCTGGATATATTGGGGCGGTATCGTCTAGATATATTGGGGCGGTATCATCTGGATCTGTTGGGGCGGTATCGTCTGGATATATTGGGGCGTCATCATCTGGATATATTGGGGCGGTATCGTCTGGATATATTGTGGCGGTATCGTCTGTATCTATTGGGGCGGCATCGTCTGTATCTATTTGGGCGGTATCGTCTGTATCTATTGTGGCGGTATGGTCTGTATCTATTGGGGCGGTATGGTCTGGATCTATTGGAGCGGTATCATCTGGATTTATTGGGGCGGTATGGTCTGTATCTATTGGAGCGGTATCATCTGGATATATTGGGGCGGTATGGTCTGGATATATTGGGGCGGTATTGTCTGGATATATTGGGGCGGTATGGTCTGTATCTATTGGAGCGGTATCATCTGGATATATTGGGGCGGTATTGTCTGGATATATTGGGGCGGTATCGTCTGGATATATTGGGGCGGTATGGTCTCTATCTATTGGAGCGGTATGGTCTGGATATATTGGGGCGGTATCGTCTGGATCTGTTGGGGCGGTATCGTCTGGATATATTGGGGCGGCATCGTCTGGATATATTGGGGCGGTATCGTCTGGATCTAATGGGGCGGTATCGTCTGGATCTGTTGGGGCGGTATCGTCTGGATATATTGGGGCGGCATCGTCTGGATATATTGGGGCGGCATCGTCTGGATTTATTGGGGCGGCATCGTCTGGATCTAATGGGGCGGTATCGTCTGGATCTAATGGGGCGGTATGGTCTGGATCTATTGGGGCGGTATGGTCTGGATATATTGGGGCGGTATGGTCTGTATCTATTGGAGCGGTATCATCTGGATATATTGGGGCGGTATGGTCTGTATCTATTGGAGCGATATCACCTGGATATATTGGGGCTGTATCGTCTGGATATATTGGGGCGGTATCGTCTGTATCTAATGGGGCGGTATCGTCTGGATCTGTTGGGGCGGTATCGTCTGGATCTAATGGGGCGGCATCGTCTGGATCTATTGGGGCGGTATCGTCTGGATATATTGGGGCGGCATCGTCTGGATATATTGGGGCGGTATCGTCTGGATATATTGAGGCGTCAACATCTGGATATATTGGAGCGGTATCGTCTGGATATATTGGGGCGGTATCGTCTGGATATATTGGGGCGGTATGGTCTGGATCTATTGGGGCGGTATGGTCTGGATATATTGGAGCGGTGTCGTCTGGATATATTTGGGCGGCATCGTCTGGATATATTTGGGCGTCAACATCTGGATATATTGGAGCGGTATCGTCTGGATATATTGGGGCGGTATCATCTGGATATATTGGGGCGTTATGGTCTGTATCTATTGGAGCGGTATGGTCTGGATTTATTGGGGCGGTATGGTCTGTATCTATTGGAGCGGTATCATCTGGATATATTGGGGCGGTATGGTCTGGATATATTGGGGCGGTATGGTCTGGATATATTGGGGCGGTATCGTCTGGATCTATTGGGGCGGTATTGTCTGGATCTATTGGGGCGGCATCGTCTGGATCTAATGGGGCGGTATCGTCTGGATCTGTTGGGGCGGTATCGTCTGGATATGTTGGGGCGGCATCGTCTGGATATGTTGGGGCGGCATCGTCTGGATATATTGGGGCGGTATCGTCTGGATATATTGGGGCGGTATCGTCTGGATATATTGGGGCGGTATGGTCTGTATCAATTGGGGCGGTATGGTCTGGATAAATTGGGGCGGTATAGTCTGTATCTATTGGAGCGGTATTGTCTGGATATAACGGGGCGGTATCGTCTGGATCTGTTGGGGCGGTATCGTCTGGATATATTGGGGCGTCATCATCTGGATATATTGGGGCGGTATGGTCTGGAAATATTGGGGCGGTATGGTCTGTATCTATTGGAGCGGTATCATCTGGATATATTGGGGCGGTATGGTCTGGATATATTGGGGCGGTATTGTCTGGATATATTGGGGCGGTATGGTATGTATCTATTGGAGCGGTATGGTCTGGATATATTGGGGCGGTATCGTCTGGATCTGTTGGGGCGGTATCGTCTGGATATATTGGGGCGGTATCGTCTGGATCTGTTGGGGCTGTATCGTCTGGATATATTGGGGCGGCATCGTCTGGATATATGGGAGCGGCATCATCTGGATCTATTGGGGCGGCATCGTCTGGATCTAATAGGGCGGCATCGTCTGGATATATTGGAGCGGCATCATCTGGTTCTATTGGAGCGGTATCGTCTGGATCTATTGGGGCGGTATGGTCTGGATATATTGGGGCGGTATCGTCTGTATCTATTGGAGCGGTATTGTCTGGATATATCGGGGCGGTATGGTCTGTATCTATTGGAGCGGTATCATCTGGATATATTGGGGCGGTATGGTCTGTATCTATTGGAGCGGTATGGTCTGGATATATTGGGGCGGTATGGTCTGGATCTATTGGAGCGGTATCATCTGGATATATTGGGGCGGTATCGTCTGGATATATTGGGGCGGTATCGTCTGGATCTGTTGGCGCGGTATGGTCTGGATCTAATGGGGCGGTATCGTCTGGATCTGTTGGGGTGGCATCGTTTAGATATATTGGGGCGGCATCGTCTGGATCTAATGGGGCGGCATCGTCTGGATCTAATGGGGCGGTATCGTCTGGATATGTTGGGGCGGCATCATCTGGATCTATTGGAGCGGTATCGTCTGGATCTATTGGGGCGGTATGGTCTGGATATATTGGGGCGGTATCGTCTGTATCTATTGGAGCGGTATGGTCTGGATATATTGGGGCGTTATGGTCTGGATCTATTGGAGCGGTATCATCTGGATATTAATTGGGCGGTATGGTCTGGATATATTGGGGCGTTATGGTCTGGATATATTGGGGCGGTATCGTCTTGATCTATTGGGGCGGTATCGTCTGTATCTAATGGGGCGGTATCGTCTGGATCTGTTGGGGCGGTATCGTCTGGATCTAATGGGGCGGCATCGTCTGGATCTATTGGGGCGGTATGGTCTGGATATATTGGGGCGGCATCGTCTGGATATATTGGGGCGGTATCGTCTGGATATATTGGGGCATCAACATCTGGATATATTGGAGCTGTATCGTCTGGATCTATTGGGGCGGTATGGTCTGGATCTATTGGGGCGGTATGGTCTGTATCTATTGGAGCGGTATCATCTGGATATATTGGGGCGGTATGGTCTGGATCTATTTGGGCGGCATCGTCTGGATATATTGGGGCGGGATCGTCTGGATATATTGGGGCGGTATCGTCTGGATATATTGGGGCGGCATCGTCTGGATATATTGGGGCGGTATCGTCTGGATATATTGGGGCGGTATCGTCTTGATCTATTGGGGCGGTATCGTCTGTATCTAATGGGGCGGTATCGTCTGGATCTGTTGGGGCGGTATCTTCTGGATCTAATGGGGCGGCATCGTCTGGATCTATTGGGGCGGTATCGTCTGGATCTATTGGCGCGGTATCGTCTGGATATATTTGGGCGGCATCGTCTGGATCTATTGGGGCGGTATCGTCTGGATATATTGGGGCGGCATCGTCTGGATATATTGGGGCGGTATCGTCTGGATATATTGGGGCGGTATCGTCTGGATCTATTGGGGCGGTATCGTCTGGATATATTGGGGCGGTATCGTCTAGATCTATTGGGGCGGTATCGTCTGGATATATTGGAGCGGTATCATCTGGATATATTGGGGCGGTATCGTCTGGATATATTGGGGCGGTATCGTCTAGATATATTGGGGCGGTATCGTCTGGATCTGTTGGTTGCGGTATCGTCTGGATATATTGGGGCGTCATCATCTGGATATATTGGGGCGGTATCTTCTGGATATATTGTGGCGGTATCGTCTGTATCTATTGGGGCGGCATCGTCTGTATCTATTTGGGCGGTATCGTCTGGATATATTGGGGCGTCATCATCTGGATATATTGGGGCGGTATCCTCTGGATCTATTGGGGCGGTATCGTCTGGATATATTGGGGCGGTATCGTCTGGATCTATTGGGGCGGTATCGTCTGGATATATTGGAGCGGTATCATCTGGATATATTGGGGCAGTATCGTCTGGATATATTGGGGCGGTATCGTCTAGATATATTGGGGCGGTATCGTCTGGATCTGTTGGGGCGGTATCGTCTGGATATATTGGGGCGTCATCATCTGGATATATTGGGGCGGTATCGTCTGGATTTATTGTGGCGGTATCGTCTGTATCTATTGGGGCGGCATCGTCTGTATCTATTTGGGCGGTATCGTCTGTATCTATTGTGGCGGTATGGTCTGTATCTATTGGGGCGGTATGGTCTGGATCTTTTGGAGCGGTATCATCTGGATTTATTGGGGCGGTATGGTCTGTATCTATTGGAGCGGTATCATCTGGATATATTGGGGCGGTATGGTCTGGATATATTGGGGCGGTATTGTCTGGATATATTGGGGCGGTATGGTCTCTATCTATTGGAGCGGTATCATCTGGATATATTGGGGCGGTATCGTCTGGATATATTGGGGCGGTATCGTCTGGATATATTGGGGCGGTATGGTCTGTATCTATTGGAGCGGTATGGTCTGGATATATTGGGGCGGTATCGTCTGGATCTGTTGGGGCGGTATCGTCTGGATATATTGGGGTGGCATCGTCTGGATATATTGGGGCGGTATCGTCTGGATCTAATGGGGCGGAATCGTCTGGATCTGTTGGGGCGGTATCGTCTGGATATATTGGGGCGGCATCGTCTGGATATATTGGGGCGGCATCGTCTGGATCTATTGGGGCGGCATCGTCTGGATCTAATGGGGCGGTATCGTCTGGATCTATTGGGGCGGCATCGTCTTGATCTAATGGGGCGGTATGGTCTGGATCTATTGGGGCGGTATGGTCTGGATATATTGGGGCGGTATGGTCTGTATCTATTGGAGCGGTATCATCTGGATATATTGGGGCGGTATGGTCTGTATCTATTGGAGCGATATCATCTGGATATATTGGGGCGGTATCGTCTGTATCTAATGGGGCGGTATCGTCTGGATCTGTTGGGGCGGTATCGTCGGGATCTAATGGGGCGGCATCGTCTGGATCTATTGGGGCGGTATCGTCTGGATATATTGGGGCGGCATCGTCTGGATATATTGGGGCGGTATCGTCTGGATATATTGGGGCGTCAACATCTGGATATATTGGAGCGGTATCGTCTGGATATATTGGGGCGGTATCGTCTGGATATATTGGGGCGGTATGGTCTGGATCTATTGGGGCGGTATGGTCTGGATATATTGGAGCGGTGTCTTCTGGATATATTGGGGCGGCATCGTCTCGATATATTGGGGCGTCAACATCTGGATATATTGGAGCGGTATCGTCTGGATATATTGGGGCGGTATCATCTGGATATATTGGGGCGGTATGGTCTGTATCTATTGGAGCGGTATGGTCTGGATTTATTGGGGCGGTATGGTCTGTATCTATTGGAGCGGTATCATCTGGATATATTGGGGCAGTATGGTCTGGATATATTGGGGCGGTATGGTCTGGATATATTGGGGCGGTATCGTCTGGATCTATTGGGGCGGTATTGTCTGGATCTATTGGGGCGGCATCGTCTGGATCTAATGGGGCGGTATCGTCTGGATATGTTGGGGCGGCATCGTCTGGACATGTTGGGGCGGCATCGTCTGGATATATTGGGGCGGTATCCTCTGGATCTATTGGGGCGGTATCCTCTGGATCTATTGGGGCGATATCGTCTGGATATATTGGGGCGGTATGGTATGGATCTATTGGGGCGGTATCGTCTGGATCTGTTGGGGCGGTATCGTCTGGATCTAATGGGGCGGTATCGTCTCGATCTGTTGGGGCGGTATCGTCTGGATATGTTGGGGCGGCATCGTCTGGATATGTTGGGGCGGCATCGTCTGGATATATTGGGGCGGTATCCTCTGGATCTATTGGGGCGGTATCGTCTGGATATATTGGGGCGGTATGGTATGGATCTATTGGGGCGGTATCGTCTGGATCTGTTGGGGCGGTATCGTCTGGATATGTTGGGGCGGCATCGTCTGGATATACTGGGGCGGTATCGTCTGGATATATTGGGGCGGTATCATCTGGATCTATTGGGGCGGTATGGTCTGTATCTATTGGGGCGGTATGGTCTGGATAAATTGGGGCGGTATAGTCTGTATCTATTGGAGCGGTATTGTCTGGATATAACGGGGCGGTATCGTCTGGATCTGTTGGGGCGGTATCGTCTGGATATATTGGGGCGTCATCATCTGGATATATTGGGGCGGTATGGTCTGGATATATTGGGGCGGTATGGTCTGTATCTATTGGAGCGGTATCATCTGGATATATTGGGGCGGTATGGTCTGGATATATTGGGGCGGTATTGTCTGGATATATTGGGGCGGTATGGTCTGTATCTATTGGAGCGGTATTATCTGGATATATTGGGGCGTTATCGTCTGGATATATTGGGGCGGTATGGTATGTATCTATTGGAGCGGTATGGTCTGGATATATTGGGGCGGTATCGTCTGGATCTGTTGGGGCGGTATCGTCTGGATATATTGGGGCGGTATCGTCTGGATCTGTTGGGGCTGTATCGTCTGGATATATTGGGGCGGCATCGTCTGGATATATGGGAGCGGCATCATCTGGATCTATTGGGGCGGCATCGTTTGGATCTAATGGGGCGGTATCGTCTGTATCTATTGGAGCGGTATGGTCTTGAAATATTGGGGCGTTATGGTCTGGATCTATTGGAGCGGTATCATCTGGATATTAATTGGGCGGTATCGTCTGGATATATTGGGGCGGTATCGTCTTGATCTATTGGGGCGGTATCGTCTGTATCTAATGGGGCGGTATCGTCTGGATCTGTTGGGGCGGTATCGTCTGGATCTAATGGGGCGGCATCGTCTGGATCTATTGGGGCGGTATCGTCTGGATATATTGGGGCGGCATCGTCTGGATATATTGGGGCGGTATCGTCTGTATATATTGGGGCGTCAACATCTGGATATATTGGAGCTGTATCGTCTGGATATATTGGGGCGGTATGGTCTGGATCTATTGGGGCGGTATGGTCTGTATCTATTGGAGCGGTATCATCTGGATATATTGGGGCGGTATGGTCTGGATCTATTGGGGCGGCATCGTCTGGATATATTGGGGCGGGATCGTCTGGATATATTGGGGCGGTATCGTCTGGATATATTGGGGCGGCATCGTCTGGATATATTGGGGCGGTATCGTCTGGATATATTGGGGCGGTATCGTCTTGATCTATTGGGGCGGTATCGTCTGTATCTAATGGGGCGGTATCGTCTGGATCTGTTGGGGCGGTATCGTCTGGATCTAATGGGGCGGCATCGTCTGGATCTATTGGGGCGGTATCGTCTGGATATATTGGGGCGGCATCGTCTGGATATATTGGGACGGTATCGTCTTGATATATTGGGGCGTCAACATCTGGATATATTGGAGCTGTATCGTCTGGATCTATTGGGGCGGTATGGTCTGGATCTATTGGGGCGGTATGGTCTGTATCTATTGGAGCGGTATCATCTGGATATATTGGGACGGTATGGTCTGGATCTATTGTGGCGGTATCGTCTGGATATATTGGGGCGGTATCGTCTGGATCTATTGGGGCGGTATTTTCTGGATCTATTGGGGCGGCATCGTCTGGATCTAATGGGGCGGTATCGTCTGGATCTGTTGGGGCGGTATCGTCTGGATATGTTGGGGCGGCATCGTCTGGATATGTTGGGGCGGCATCGTCTGGATATATTTGGGCGGTATCCTCTGGATCTATTGGGGCGGTATGGTATGGATCTATTGGGGCGGTATGGTATGGATCTATTGGGGCGGTATCGTCTGGATCTGTTGGGGCGGTATCGTCTGGATATGTTGGGGCGGCATCGTCTGGATATATTGGGGCGGTATCCTCTGGATCTATTGGGGCGGTATCGTCTGGATATATTTGGGCGGTATGGTCTGGATCTATTGGGGCGGCATCGTCTGGATATATTGGGGCGGGATCGTCTGGATATATTGGGGCGGTATCGTCTGGATATATTGGGGCGGCATCGTCTGGATATATTGGGGCGGTATCGTCTGGATATATTGGGGCGGCGTCGTCTGGATATATTGGGGCGGTATCGTCTGGATATGTTGGGGCGGCATCGTCTGGATATATTGGGGCGGTATCGTCTGGATATATTGGGGCGGTATCGTCTGGATATATTGGGGCGGTATCGTCTGGATATATTGGGGCGGGATCGTCTGGATATTTTGGGGCGGTATGGTCTGGATGTATTGGGGCGGGATCGTCTGGATATATTGGGGCGGTATCATCTGGATATATTGGGGCGGTATCGTCTGGATATATTGGGGCGGTATCGTCTGGATATATTGGGGCGGTATCGTCTGGATATATTGGGGCGGTATCGTCTGGATATATTGGGGCGGTATCGTCTGGATATATTGGGGCGGGATCGTCTGGATATATTGGGGCGGTATGGTCTGGATATATTGGGGCGGTATCGTCTGTATATATTTGGGCGATATCATCTGGATCAATTGGTAGGGAACATTGCTTTAAGTAAATTTAAATAGTGCTATAGCGCTGAACTTCAGCGATACGATACTCAATCTCTCTTCATCCTTCACTCTCATCTCATCTTCTTCCTCTCTCACTCGCTCTCTCTCATATCTCTCTTTCTTTCTCTCTCCATTACCCTCTCTCAAATTAAAACAATCAACGTGTATTGGCCCTGTACACAGATTTGCAGATGTTATCTCAGGTGCAGTGAAATGCTTGTGTTTCTAGCTCCAACAGTGCAGTAATATCTAGCAATACAATAACACCCCCCCCCCCCCCTTCCAAACATTTACATAAATAAGAAATATCAGAACGAGCAATGGCAGAGTCTGGAATAGAAGTAAACATGTATAAATGGTGTGTAGACAGTATGGACAGTATATGAATAGAACAGTTATGTACAGCAGTAGCTATATAAGATGAGCCATGACTAGAATACAGTATATACATATCAAGTGGATAAAACAGTAAACATTATTAAAGTGACCAGTGTTCAATGACTATGTACATGGGGCAGCAGTCTCTGAGGTGCAGGGCAGAGTACCGGGTGGTAGCCGGTAGTGAATAAGCTGTTTTTCAGTCTCTCAGTCCCAGCTTTGATGCACCTGTACTTTCTCCGCCTTCTAGATGGTAGCGGGGTGAACAGGCTGTGGCTCGGGTGACTGAGATCTTTGATGATCTTCTCTCTCTCTCTCAGAATCAGACGACTCGGGGGCAGAAGCGGGAGTACCCTCACTTGGCGGTGCACAATATGACATCAGAGGGGGCGTACGTGGGGCAGCACTCCCAGGGACTGGGGGGTCAGTACGCTGACTACTTCAAGAAGAAGAGGATCTAGAGATTACCTCTGACCTCCCTCTCTCTGAACCCCTGCACCCTATCTCCTAAACCATACAGTACATACACAGTCTCAGCTTTAGTGTTGTATGATGTTGGTATACACACACACACACACACACACACACACACACACACACACACACACACACACACACACACACACACACACACACACACACACACACACACACACACACACACACACACACACACACACACACACACACACACACACACACACACACACACAGTTGCTTTTGTCCTGTTTAAGCCTTAACTCTTTACTCAGTTGGTGTAAATGCTTCTTGACTAATAATCTCTGTACATTGTTTCTAATGTATGTGAGCTGCTTCTGTATTTTAGGGTCAGTCAGTCTGCCTTGTTGAAGGCCAGTCAGTGTGTAGTCAGGTTTCTCTCTCTCTCTGTTTCTATCACTCTGTTTCTAATCTCTCTGTGCGCTTTTCTACAAACGGGGGAAACTGGCCAGTGTTGCAGACAGAGTTGATTTGATGACTCACTTTAACTGATGTGTTTTTCTCTTCCTCAGTGTCTTTCTCTTTTTCTGATTGCCTAAGCTCTCCTTTTATCTCTCTCTTTGTGGAGACATTGATGTAGTGAGTGCGTGTGTGTGCGTGTTATGTCGTAAGTGTAGGAGTGATCAGCCATTCGCAAGGTAGAAGAAGGCACAGGGAGAGGGATGTCTAATCACTGCTTTTAACCTTGAACAATGGACACTTATAGACTCCCATTGGTCTGGTGTACTAGCAAATGAATGGACACCTAACTTGGTACCTTATAGACATGACAATAGTCACTGAGTGGACATTTCTTTGGGTCGATATAGCCATGTATTATAACTAGCTAGTGGATGGACATTTCCAAGACCTAGGCCTTCTTCTTATGGCTCTGTGTATGACAGCTACAGGGTGGAAACCTTCCACTGTTTATAATGGCTGTCGTTTTCTGTAGGGGCCATTGAACAGTCGTTTAGTCGAGGAACAGAAGAGGGTCCCTTTCTCACCTCTTCTTTTTCTGCTGTTTTTTAAATGACTTTTCTGGACGGGAAGCGCTGTGGAGACACAAACAAACCAACCAACGCTTTAATACTGCTTCATAAACTGACATTAGAAATGAAACAGGAAACAGAAAAATTCAGGAGAGTAGCCATGTTGAATTATCTCAGAGATTGGAGTCATTTCCATTTTGATTCAGTCAATTCAGAAAGTAAAAAGATAGGCTTCTATCTATAAAAATAACCGGCAATTTTCATCAAGCCATGAATCGAATTTAAATGAATCACCTTGAGATTCATGTGGTACAGCAGGGGTAGGCAACCCTGTTCCTGGAGTGCTGCAGGTATTGTAGGATTTTGTTCCAACTAGGCACCACATCTGACCAACTGAGCTAATTGATCAGTTCAGTGATTGATTAAATTCAACACACCTGGTCTTCCAGGTCGGTTACATCAAAAACGTGCCTGCGGCACTTCAGGACCAGGCTTGCGTACTACCCCTGTGGTACAGTGAAAGTGAAAAGGCATTGAAACCCAACCCTTGTGGACTGACAGGGGGGTTTTAGAGGTACGAAGGGCATGGGATGAGGGCTTTAGCACCATGTTACGTACTGGCACAGGTCTTCAGCCTTAGACCCAGGCAATAACAACAGCTACTGTACCAACTAATATCACAATGCCAACATGAGTGTATACAAGGGCATTACCACTCAATGTGTAGTGTGCTACAATCAATCAAACTGTCAGTTTCTTTCTCTCTTTTCATTTTTCTTCCTCTCCATCTGATCCCTAATCTCTCTAATCTGTCTGTTTTCATCCACTCTGAGTTGAAAAAGCGCCGTTCTCCTGTGTCATGTGACTTGATTTGAAGCACTGATGTTTTTAGTGGTGTCATATATCATGCTCTTAACGGGCGAAGCTGTAACATATTTAAACCCCTTTCAGTGCTGTGTTACACTGGCTTAGAGCCATACTTTTACTTGTACTGTGTGTGTGTATGTTGGACTTGGCTTTTCCAGCCAGTTGATTGCTAGCTTCAACCATGTCTTTAAAAGGCAATGCTTAGAAGTGTGTGTAGCTTCTTTATTTCTGTGTGCGTGCGTGCGAGACTGTAGGAGGCTGTCTCAGTCAGTGTCTGTAAAAGGCAGACCCAGGCAGGTCATAATGTCTGTCTGTAGTCAGGCACTTTAAGCCAGTCTGTGTTGTTTTAATGGCCCTCCGGTGATTGAATTAGCCTTCTTTCTCTAAGCCATTACCGGGTGTGCCACAGTGCTATGCAGAGCTGTGCCTGTGTGTTTTCTGACCTGCTCATATTCCTTCTTTGCCTAATAGCAGGTCCATAGGTTTTTATAGGAATTCAGTGTACTGTAGTCTGTGTGTTGTCTGAGTTTGTGTGTGAATAAGTTGTGTGTGCGTTAATAACCTGCTTTTGGCAGGTATGAGGGGAACAGACAGCAGAGAGGGAGAGCGAGAAAGAGAGGAGAGAGAGAGAGAGAGAGAGAGGAGAGTGGGAGAGAGAGAGAGGAGAGAAAGAGAGTGGGAGAGAGAGAGAAAGAGATGAGAGGGAGAGAGAGGAGAGTGGGAGAGAGAGAGAGGAGAGAAAGAGAGTGGGAGAAAGAGAGGAGAGTGGGAGAGAGAGAGAGGGACAGAGAGAAAAACTGCTCCAGTTGCTAGCAGTCTGTGTTTATTCATTTGTCGTTCCATTTTGATTCCTCTTTTTTTCCCTGTGCGTGTGTGTGTGTGCATTTAGCTAAGGTCTCTGATGGTATTGTCCAGGTCTGTTACCATATAATATTATGATGATAGTCAGCACAGATACCTCATTACCTCTGCATGACATTATTCTGTCTCCTCTTAGAAGTGTTCCCTGTAGTATTGCATGTACACTGAGTATACCAGACACTAGGAACACCTTCCTAATAATAACTCGCACACCCCTACCCCCCTTGCCCTCAGAACAGTCTCAATTCATCGGGGCATGGACTCTACAAGGTGTTGAAAGCGTTCCACTGGGATGCTGGCCCATGTTGACTCCAATGCTTCCCACAGTTGTGTCAAATTGGCTGGATGTTTTGGGTAGTGGACCATTCTTGATACACATGTTTTTTGACACACTAAAACTGGTGCGCCTGGCACCCACTACCATAACCCGTTCAAAGACACAAATCTTTTGTCTTGCCCATTCACCCTCTGCATGGCACACATACACAATCCATGTCTCAACTGTAGCAAAGCTTAAAACTCCTGTCTCCTCCCCTTCATCTACACTGACTGAAAGAGCAGTGTTTTGTACACTCAGTGTATACCGTTTATGATGTTACAGGTTTTAAAGCAAACCCTGGTTAGAATGAGATTCAGCAGTGGAATTGGCCTCAAGGGCCAGACTGCTTTTAGTTTAGCTAGAACCAGTGACCTGACCAGAGGTTGAAGGGTTAAGGGCTTTTCCATCTACAGTACCAATCAAAAGTTGACGCACCTACTCATTCAAGGGTTTTTCTTTATTTCTTATTATTTTCTACATTGTAGAATAATATCGAAGACATCACAACTATGAAATAACACACCTGGAATCATGTAGTAACCAAAAAAAGTGTAAAACAAATCAAAATGTATTTTATATTTGAGATTCTTTAATGCCTTGATAACAGCTTTGCATACTCTTGGCATTCTCTCAACTAGCTTCATGAGGTAGTCACCTGGAATGCATTTCAATTAACAGGTGTGCCTTCTTAACAGTACATTTGTGGAATTTCTTTCCATCGTAATGCGTTTGAGACAATCAGTTGTGTTGTGACAAGGTAGAGGTGGTATACAGAAGATAGCCCGATTTGGTAAAAGACCAAGTCCATATAATGGCAAGAACAGCTCAAATAAGCAAAGAGAAATGACAGTCCATCATTACTTTAAGACATGAAGGTCAGTCAATCCAGAAAATTACAAGAACTTTGAAAGTTTCATCAAGTGGAGTCGCAAAAACCATCAAGCGCTATGATGAAACTGGCTCTCATGAGGACCGCCACAGGAAAGGAAGACCCAGAGTTACCTCAGCTGCAGAGGATAAGTTCATTAGTTACCAGCCTCAGATTGCAGCCCAAATAAATGCTTCACAGAGTTCAAGTAACAGACACATCAACATAAACTGTTCAGAGGAGACATTCATTGTCAAATCGCTGCAAAGAAACCACTACTACAGGACACCAAGAAGAAGAAGAGACTTGCTTGGGCCAAGAAACACGAGCAATGGACCTTAGACTGGTGGAAATCTGTCCTTTGGTCTGATTAGTCCAAATTTGAGAATTTTGTTTTGTTTTTTTGTCTTTGTGAGATGCAGAATAGGTGAACGGATGATCTCCACAAGTGTGGTTCCCACAATGAAGCATGGAGGAGATATGATGATGTGGGGGTGCTTTGCTGGTGACACTGTGATTTATTTAAAATTCAAGGAACACTTAACCAGCATGGCTACCACAGCATTCTGCGGCGATAAGCCATCCCATCTGGTTTGCGCTTAGTGGGACTATCATTTGTTTTTCAACAGGACAATAAGCCAACACACCTCCAGGCTGTGTAAGGGCTATTTGACCAAGAAGGAGAGTGATGGTGTGCTGCATCAGTTGACCTGGCCTTCACAATCACCCGACCTCAACCCAATTGGGATGGTTTGGGATGAGTTGGACCGCAGAGTGAAAGAAAAGCAGCCAACAAGTGCTCAGCATATGTGGGAACTCCTTAAAAAGAAAACCATTCCAGGTGAAGCTGGTTGAGAGAATGCCAAGAGTGTGCAAAGCTGTTATCAAGGCAAAGGGTGGCTACTTTGAAGAATATAATTATATATTTTGATTTGTTTAACACTATTTTGGTTACTATATGATTCCCCCAAAAACATTGAATGAGTAGGTGTGTCCAAACTTCGACTGGTACTGTATATCGGTTGTGCCCATCTCTGCATGTTGACATCTAGGCTTATTGCTATATTGATTGGAAATAAGGTACACGGTCAGTGTTTTAGGAGAATCAGCTAGTTTGATGTGTCTATAGGCTGCGTTGACACAACAATGTTCGTACTACACTGGGTGAGCACAAAGAGTGAGCCTGTGCCTAGGGTACTGAACCGTGTGTGTGTGTGTGTGTGTGTGTGTGTGTGTGTGTGTGTGTGTGTGTGTGTGTGTGTGTGCGCGTGAGAGCTTTGCAATACTGAAGTCTTTACGACTGTACAGAATATTTTAAAGGCTGTACAGTCGTGGCCAAAAGTTTTGAGAATGACAAAAATTAATTTCCACAAAGTTTGCTGCTTCAGTGTCTTTAGATATTTTTGTCAGATGTTACTATGGAATACTGAAGTATAATTACAGTGTTTCAAAGGCTTTTATTGACAATTACATGAAGTTGATGCAAAGAGTCAATATTTGTAGTGTTGACCCTTCTTTTTCAAGACCTCTGCAATCCGCCCTGGCATGCTGTCAATTAACTTCTGGGCCACATCCTGACTGATGGCAGCCCATTCTTGCATAATCAATGCTTGGAGTTTGTCAGAATTTGTGGGGTTTTGTTTGTCCACCCACCTCTTGAGGATTGACCACAAGTTCTCAATGGGATTAAGGTCTGGGGAGTTTCCTGGCCATGGACCCAAAATATAAATGTTTTGTTCCCCGAGCCACTTAGTTATCCCTTTTGCCTTATGGCAAGGTGCTCCATCATGCTGGAAAAGGCATTGTTCGTCACTAAACTGTTCCTGGATGGTTGGGAGAAGTTGCTCTAGGAGGATGTGTTGGTACCATTCTTTATTCATGGCTGTGTTCTTAGGCAAAATTGTGAGTGAGCCCACTCCCTTGGCTGAGAAGCAACCCCACACATGAATGGTCTCAGGATGCTTTACTGTTGGCATGACACAGGACTGATGGTAGCGCTCACCTTGTCTTCTCCGGACAAGCTTTTTTCCAGATGCCCCAAACAATCGGAAAGGGGATTCAGAGAAAATGACTTTACCCCAGTCCTCAGCAGTCCAATCCTTGTACCTTTTGCAGAATATCAGTCTGTCCCTGATGTTTTTCCTGGAGAGAAGTGGCTTCTTTGCTGCCCTTCTTGACACCAGGCCATCCTCCAAAAGTCTTCGCCTCACTGTGCGTGCAGATGCACTCACACCTGCCGGCTGCCATTCCTGAGCAAGCTCTGTACTGGTGGTGCCCTGGTGGTGCCCTTTCTTGGGCGCCCTGAAGCCTTCTTCACAACAATTGTACCGCTCTCCTTGAAGTTCTTGATGATCTGATAAATGGTTGATTTAGGTGCAATCTTACTGGCAGCAATATCCTTGCCTGTGAAGCCCTTTTTGTGCAAAGCAATGATGATGGCACGTGTTTCCTTGCAGGTAACCATGGTTGACAGAGGAAGAATAATGATTCCAAGCACTACCCTCCTTTTGAAGCTTCTAGTCTGTTATTCGAACTCAATCAGCATGACAGAGTGATCTTCAGCCTTGTCTTCGTCAACACTCACACCTGTGTTAACGAGAGAATCACTGACATGATGTCAGCTGGTCCTTTTGTGGCAGGGCTGAAATGCAGTGGAAATGTTTTTTGGCGATTCAGTTAATTTGCATGGCAAAGAGGGACTTTGCAATTAATTGCAATTCATCTGATCACTCTTCATAACATTCTGGAGTATATGCAAATTGCCATCATACAAACTGAGGCAGCAGACTTTGTGAAAATTAATATTTGTGTCATTCTCAAAACTTTTGGCCACGACTGTAGACCCAGATTGGATGTGCTATTTTCTTTCTACTGTATTTTTTAAGTATGTGGATTCTTTCTGACATGAAATCTCTACTGTAGATTTTGCAATATTTTATATTACAACTACGTTGATATTGCTTTACTGTGAATAAGCTATTTCTAGATGCGATCGAATTTTAGCATGCATATTTACTGCTGTAATATACAAATATGTTTTCAATAATCAATATTGCATTTGACGCTTTGGAATTTGACACAGAACAAAGGCAAAAAAAAACATTTTAGATTTTATTTATTTTAATTGTGTATTTATGTAAATGTTTCAGTTAGTCATTATTTCTTTGTCTTATTCCTCTGAAAAATTTATTTGTTTTCTCTTCTTTATGAGCAGAAGGAATTGTCTTTTACATTCCAGAATAAACATGGACTGTAACTGAAAAACTACTCTGTGTTGTCTTCTTCTTGCATTGACTATCTCATCCACACATTGTCTGTCCAGCACATTCTTTACATGTGTTCTCAATATCACGTTTTCCCTTTTCAACTGTTTGTTTGCCTACGGTAATGATACCTGTAAGTCAGTGGAGGCTGGTGGGAGGAGCTATAGGAGAATGTGCCCGTCCTCCTATAGCTCCTCCCACCAGCCTCCACTGCTGTACGTGCTGTAGACCTTACTGGCATATGCATTTCATGAGCTATACAACAATGTCTGTTCCACTAATTCTTTTTCTGTGGTTTACCCTTTTAGACCGTCTCAAATAACACCTTTTTAAGGCTCTGTTCTTTCATCTCCTTCCTTCTGTCCTCACACCCCCAATATTATTTATTATATATTCAAATAAAGACTTGAAATATTGGACATACACATTATGGCTGTACTTAAGAAGCTGTTTTGAAATACGAGCGGTTTACAGTAGTTTATGTAAAGCTATACTGCCCTCCATTGTCCATCACAGGTACTACTTTCCCATCCTCCTCCCTTCAATGTAAACAGTATCCTTCATCCCAATCCAACCCACTGCTAACAGTATTCTATATCCCATACATCGTTGCTCATTGTGTATTTATTAGTACTTTTATTCCATGTTTTACCTTTCTATCATTTTTTTTATTTTCTTTCTCGCTGCATTGTTGGTAAGGGCCCGAAAGTAAGCATTTCACTGTTAGTCTACACCTGTTGTTTACCAAGAATGTGCGGAATAAAATGTGATTTGATATTTCACCAGTATCCTATATCCTATACATCTGTCACCACTCACAGGGAGGTGGCCTCATGCAGTCAGTCCATGGTTAGAATCCTGTTCACTAACATGTTGTTGGCTTTGTCACTGTGTCATCTTCACAGTGGCCGTAGCAATCCTTTTCTAGAGTCCATCTTGCACAGGTCCAATCGAGGGCCTCTCTCCCTCTTCAACCCTTTCCTCCATTCTAGAAATGATTATAAGGACACAGGTCCATACATACATGGCAGAGCTGATACATTTTGATAAAAGGTGAAAGATCAGACTAAGTGGTGGGCCCCAGGTGACAGAGGTGTACACAGCTCAGTGTCACATTCAGCAAGGGGTCAAAGCTACGTGTTCGGACATGTTTCATTCCATATGCTATGTATGTAGTCATGCTTCTACACCTGCATTGCTTGCTGTTTGGGGTTTTAGGCTGGGTTTCTGTACAGCACTTTGAGATATCAGCTGATGTAAGAAGGGCTATATAAATACATTTGATTTGATGATATTCATCCATATAGTTGATATCTCTAGTATAATATCTCTCGGGGGAAAAACAGAAGTGTAAATATAGAGGATGTAAACAACGGCGTGGAAGAAAGTGTCTTGCAGCAGCACTGATTTCGTTGTTTTTTTGGTCCAGGTCACCACAGTCTGTGACCCTTAACCTTTCACCCTTGACCCCTGGGATTGTATCAGTGGTAGGTAAGGCTTTGCGTAGAGGGTGGTTGCTGTGGTTACAAGCTGTTGTTGGCAAGCATGCGGGTGAACTCGTCGATGAGGCTCTTGAAGGTGATCCTCCTGTCGGGGGTGCTCTCCCAACACTTCCTCATCAGCTCATACACCTGCAAGACAACATAATCATAACTAACGTAAGTTACAGAAACTATTTCATACACCTGCTAGACAACTAGGCTAGATACCCCTACCTGAGGTATAACAAAACACAAACATGTCTTCCATATATGAAATGGATGGTTGTGTAAAAATGTTTTTATGCAAAAGTGGTTAAATTGATAGATATTGTGACACACCACCTTAACTTAAACAGTGCAGAAGAATGCCTGGGGGACAGGTGGGGGGGGGGGGGGGGGGGGTCACCTAAGTTCATGTAACCCAATATTTCAAGCTATGATATTGCTCAAATTCAGAATACAAGTAGTCAGTGCATTCAGAAAGTATTCTGACCCCTTCACTTTTTCCACATTTTGTTACGTTACAGCCTTATTCTAAAATGGATTCAATTGTTTTCCCCCCTCCTCAATCTACACACAATACTCCATAATGACAAAGCAAAAACATGTTTTTAGAATTCACAATTATAAAAAATGTAAAACTGAACTATAACATACAATTGAAGTCGGAAGTTTACATATACCTTAGCCAAATACATTTAAACTCAGTTTTTCACAATTCCGGACATTTAATCCTAGTAAAAATTCCCTGTCTTAGGTCAGTTAGGATCACCACTTTATTTTAAGAATGTGAAATGTCAGAATAATAGTAGAGAGAAGGATTTATTTCAGCTTTTATTTCTTTCATCACATTCCCAGTTCGTCAGAGGTTTACATACACTCAATTAATATTTGGTAGCATTGCCTTTAAATTGTTTAACTTGAGTAAAACGTTTCGGGTAGCCTTCCACAAGCTTCCCATAATAACATGGGTGAATTTTGGCACATTCTATCTGACAGAGCTGGTGTAACTGAGTCAGGTTTGTAGGCCTCCTTGCTCGCACACGCTTTTTCAGTTCTGTCCACAGATGTTCTATGGGATTGATGTCATGGCTTTGTGATGGCCACTCCAATACCTTGACTTTGTTGTCCTTAAGCCATTTTGCCACAACTTTGGAAGTATGCTTGGGGTCATTGTCCATTTGGAAGACCCATTTGCGACCAAGCTTTAACTTCCTGACTGATGTCTTGAGATGTTGCTTCAATATATCCACATAAATTTCCCCTCCTCATGATGCTATCTATATTGTGAAGTGCACCAGTCCCTCCTGCAGCAAAGCAACTCCACAACATGATGCTGCCACCCCAGTGCTTCATGGTTGGGATGGTGTTCTTCGGTTTGCAAGTCTCCCCCTTTTTCCTCCAAACATAACGATGATCATTATGGCCAAACAGTTCTATTTTTGTTTCATCAGACCAGAGGACATTTCTCCAAAAAGTACGATCTTTGTCCCCATGTGCAGTTGCAAACCGTAGTCTGGCTTTTTTATGGCAGTTTTGGAGCAGTGGCTTCTTCCTTGTTGAGCTGCCTTTCAGGTTATGTCGATATAGGGTTTGTTTAAATTTTTACTAGAATGTCAGGAATTATGAAAAACTGAGATTAAATGAATTTGAATAAAGTGTATGTAAACTTCCGACATCAACTGTAGATACTTTTGTACCTGTTTCATCCAGCATCTTCACAAGGTCCTTTGCTGTTGTTCTGGGATTGATTTGCACTTTTCGCACCAAAGTACGTTCATCTCTAGGAGACAAAACGTGTTTACTTTCTGAGCGGTATGATGGCTGTGTGGTCCCATGGTGTTTATACTCTCGTACTATTGTTTGTACAGATGAACGTGGTACCTTCAGGTGTTTGGAAATTGCTCCCAAGGATGAACCAGACTTGTGGAGGTCTACAATCTTTTTTTCTGAGGTCTTGGCTGATTTCTTTGGATTTTTCCAATGATGTCAAGTAAAGAGGCACTGAGTTTGAAGGTAGGCCTCGAAATACATCCACAGGTACACCTCCAATTGACTCAAATTATGTCAATTAGCCTATCAGAAGCTTCCAAATCCATGACAACACTTTCTGGAATTTTCCAAGCTGTTTAAAGGCACAGTCAACTTAGTGTATGTAAACTTCTGACCCACTGGAATTGTGAAACAGTGAATTATAAGTGAAATAATCTGTCTGTAAACAATTGTTGGAAAAAATACTTGTGTCATGCACAAAGTAGATGTCCTAACCGACTTGCCAAAACTATAGTTTGTTAACAAGAAATTTGTGGAGTGGTTGAAAAACGAGTTAATGACTCCAACTGTAAGTATTACTCAATACTTTGTTTAAGCACCTTAAGCAGCAATTACAGCCGCAAGTCTTCTTGGGTATGACGCTAAAAGCTTGGCACACCTGTATTTGGGGAGTCTCTCCCATTCTTCTCTGCAGATCCTCTAAAGCGCTGTCAGGCTGGACAGCTAATTTCACGTCTCTCCATGGATGTTCGATCGGGTTCAAGCCCGGGCTCTGGCTGGGCCACTCAAGGACCATTCCCTGCAGTCTTGGCTGTGTGCTTAGGGTCGTTGTCCAGTCTGAGGTCCTGAGCGCTCTGGAGCAGGTTTTCATCAAGGATTTCTCCGTTCATCTTTGCCTCGATCCTGACTAGTCTCCCACTCCCTGCCAATAAACAACATCCCCACAGCATGATGCTGCTACCACCATGCTACACCATAGGGTTGGTGCCAGGATTCCTCCAAATGTGACACTTGGCATTCAGGCCAAAGAGTACAATCTTGGTTTCATCAGACCAGAGAATCTTGTTACTCATGGTCTGAGAGTCTTTTGGTGCCTTTTGACAAACTCCAAGCGGCCTGTCATGTGGTTTTTACTGAGGAGTAGCTTCCGTCTAGCCACTCTTCCACAAAGGCCTGATTGGTGGAGTGCTGCAGAGATGGCTGTCCTTCTGGAAGGTTCTCCCATCTCCACAGAGGAACTCTAGAGGTCTGTCAGAGTCACCATTGGGTTCTTGGTCACCTCCTTGACCAAGACCCTTTCCCCCCGATTGCTCAGTTTGGCCGGGCGGCCAGATCTAGGATGAGTCTTGGTGGTTCCAAACTTCTTCCTTTTAAGAATGATGGAGGCCACTGTGTTCTTGGGGACCTTCAATGCTTCTGACATTTTTTGGTACCCTTAAAATTTTATTGAATCCATTTTAGATTAAGGCTGTAATGTAAGAAAATGTGGAAAAAGTTAAGGGGTCTGAATACTTTCCGAATGTACTGTACATAAACAATCAGCATTACGATATATTTATTAGTCTTGGAAATATATACCTGGAGACACAGATACAATAGGTGGAAATATCAACTATGAATATTTATGATGAATGTAATATAAACTTCACTTTTTGGTAGCTGTTCAAAATATTGCTCTCATTCAGGGCTGTATGGTCCTGCCTTTTTAATGTTGTGGCCATTGTAATTGGCTCTAAGGAAAACAAGTGGGCTCAGACATCGAAAAGAAATTGGGGTCCAAGATAACTTAAAGGATTTTGTATCTTTAGCCCCAAGTCTTGCAATTAAGTCAAAGGGGCAATCACAGATTATATTTAGTCTCAAATCCAATATGGCATCCAAAATCAAATATGGCTGCCATAATAACATTTGATGGAGGTTAAAATCACCTGTAAATATGAATTTAGTATTTTAGTATATTTTTTTATTGTGTACAATAGTTATGCCTATAAAGACTGTTGGTGTGTATACATTTTATTCTGAATCAGTGGAGGCTGCTGATATGAGGACAGCTCATAGTAATGTCCGGAACAGCGCAAATGGAATGGCATCAAACACATGGAAACCATGGAAACCATGTGTTTGATACCTTTCCACTTATTCCGTTCCAGCCAATACCCCAAGCCCGTCCTCCCCAATTAAGGTGCCACCAACCTCCTGTGTTCTGAATCCAATATGGCTAACATGATTACACTCAAACACCTTGGCCTGCATATAAGTAGCCCTAGTTCATTTTGATTGTGTTATTCTGTCTTTAAAATTGTTATTTGTATTTCTAGCACTATGAGTGGCATTGCCATGCCTCTGTTGTGTTTGAAGAGTCGAAGCCAACTAGTTTTTCAAATTGTGTTCATGTTTAAATCTCATTCACACACTGACAGCATTTCAATAATGGGCAATTCCACTAAATATAATAAGGTTTTCACGACACAAGCGCACAGTAGCGTAACCAAGTTATAGGAGAGCAACCGTAATACAACAGTCGGCAACTCTAGTAGTGTATATGTAGAGCCCTCTTTTCTCCACTAAAACTCAGTGTGCAAGGTTGATTCAAAGTCTTTTGAAGGTGACCAGGACATCATTGTGTCCTAACAGGGTGAGGAGACAAAGTAGCCAATAGTGGTTGTAGTTCTGGGACCTGACCAGTAGTGGTTGTAGTTCTGGGACCTGACCAGTAGTGGTTGTAGTTCTGGGACCTGACCAGTAGTGGTTGTAGTTCTGGGACCTGACCAGTAGTGGTTGTAGTTCTGGGACCTGACCAGTAGTGGTTGTAGTTCTGGGACCTGACCAGTAGTGGTTGTAGTTCTGGGGCCTGACCAGTAGTGGTTGTAGTTCTGGGGCCTGACCAGTAGTGGTTGTAGTTCTGGGACCTGACCAGTAGCCAGTAGTGGTTGTAGTTCTGGGACCTGACCAGTAGCCAGTAGTGGTTGTAGTTCTGGGACCTGACCAGTAGTGGTTGTAGTTCTGGGGCCTGACCAGTAGTGGTTGTAGTTCTGGGACCTGACCAGTAGTGGTTGTAGTTCTGGGGCCTGACCAGTAGTGGTTGTAGTTCTGGGACCTGACCAGTAGCCAGTAGTGGTTGTAGTTCTGGGACCTGACCAGTAGCCAGTAGTGGTTGTAGTTCTGGGACCTGACCAGTAGCCAGTAGTGGTTGTAGTTCTGGGACCTGACCAGTAGCCAGTAGTGGTTGTAGTTCTGGGACCTGACCAGTAGCCAGTAGTGGTTGTAGTTCTGGGACCTGACCAGTAGTGGTTGTAGTTCTGGGACCTGACCAGTAGTGGTTGTAGTTCTGGGACCTGACCAGTAGCCAGTAGTGGTTGTAGTTCTGGGACCTGACCAGTAGTGGTTGTAGTTCTGGGGCCTGACCAGTAGCCAGTAGTGGTTGTAGTTCTGGGACCTGACCAGTAGTGGTTGTAGTTCTGGGACCTGACCAGTAGCCAGTAGTGGTTGTAGTTCTGGGACCTGACCAGTAGTGGTTGTAGTTCTGGGACCTGACCAGTAGCCAGTAGTGGTTGTAGTTCTGAGAGCTGACCAGTAGCCAGTAGTGGTTGTAGTTATGGGACCTGACCAGTAGTGGTTGTAGTTCTGAGACCTGACCAGTAGCCAGTAGTGGTTGTAGTTCTGGGACCTGACCAGTAGTGGTTGTAGTTCTGTGGCCTGACCAGTAGTGGTTGTAGTTCTGGGGCCTGACCAGTAGTGGTTGTAGTTCTGAGAGCTGACCAGTAGCCAGTAGTGGTTGTAGTTCTGGGACCTGACCAGTAGTGGTTGTAGTTCTGGGGCCTGACCAGTACTGGTTGTAGTTCTGTGGCCTGACCAGTACTGGTTGTAGTTCTGTGGCCTGACCAGTAGTGGTTGTAGTTCTGTGGCTTGACCAGTAGTGGTTGTAGTTCTGTGGCCTGACCAGTAGTGGTTGTAGTTCTGGGGCCTGACCAGTAGTGGTTGTAGTTCTGGGACCTGACCAGTAGTGGTTGTAGTTCTGGGGCCTGACCAGTAGTGGTTGTAGTTCTGGGACCTGACCAGTAGCCAGTAGTGGTTGTAGTTCTGGGGCCTGACCAGTAGCCAGTAGTGGTTGTAGTTCTGGGACCTGACCAGTAGCCAGTAGTGGTTGTAGTTCTGGGGCCTGACCAGTAGCCAGTAGTGGTTGTAGTTCTGGGACCTGACCAGTTGTGGTTGTAGTTCTGGGGCCTGACCAGTAGTGGTTGTAGTTCTGGGACCTGACCAGTAGTGGTTGTAGTTCTGGGGCCTGACCAGTAGTGGTTGTAGTTCTGGGGCCTGACCAGTAGTGGTTGTAGTTCTGTGGCCTGACCAGTAGTGGTTGTAGTTCTGGGGCCTGACCAGTAGTGGTTGTAGTTCTGGGGCCTGACCAGTAGTGGTTGTAGTTCTGGGGCCTGACCAGTAGTGGTTGTAGTTCTGGGGCCTGACCAGTAGTGGTTGTAGTTCTGAGAGCTGACCAGTAGCCAGTAGTGGTTGTAGTTCTGGGGCCTGACCAGTACTGGTTGTAGTTCTGTGGCCTGACCAGTACTGGTTGTAGTTCTGTGGCCTGACCAGTAGTGGTTGTAGTTCTGTGGCTTGACCAGTAGTGGTTGTAGTTCTGTGGCCTGACCAGTAGCCAGTAGTGGTTGTAGTTCTGGGACCTGACCAGTAGCCATTCGTGGTTGTAGTTCTGTGGCCTGACCAGTATTGGTTGTAGTTCTGTGGCCTGACCAGTAGCCAGTAGTGGTTGTAGTTCTGGGACCTGACCAGTAGTGGTTGTAGTTCTGGGACCTGACCAGTTGTGGTTGTAGTTCTGGGGCCTGACCAGTTGTGGTTGTAGTTCTGGGGCCTGACCAGTAGTGGTTGTAGTTCTGGGGCCTGACCAGTAGCCAGTAGTGGTTGTAGTTCTGGGGCCTGACCAGTAGCCAGTAGTGGTTGTAGTTCTGGGGCCTGACCAGTAGCCAGTAGTGGTTGTAGTTCTGGGACCTGACCACTAGTGGTTGTAGTTCTGTGGCCTGCCCAGTAGTGGTTGTAGTTCTGGGGCCTGACCAGTAGTGGTTGTAGTTCTGAGAGCTGACCAGTAGCCAGTAGTGGTTGTAGTTCTGGGACCTGACCAGTAGTGGTTGTAGTTCTGGGGCCTGACCAGTACTAGTTGTAGTTCTGTGGCCTGACCAGTAGTGGTTGTAGTTCTGGGGCCTGACCAGTAGTGGTTGTAGTTCTGAGAGCTGACCAGTAGCCAGTAGTGGTTGTAGTTCTGGGACCTGACCAGTAGTGGTTGTAGTTCTGGGGCCTGACCAGTACTAGTTGTAGTTCTGTGGCCTGACCAGTACTGGGTGTAGTTCTGTGGCCTGACCAGTACTGGTTGTAGTTCTGTGGCCTGACCAGTAGTGGTTGTAGTTCTGTGGCCTGACCAGTAGTGGTTGTAGTTCTGTGGCCTGACCAGTAGTGGTTGTAGTTCTGTGGCCTGACCAGTAGTGGTTGTAGTTCTGGGGCCTGACCAGTAGTGGTTGTAGTTCTGGGACCTGACCAGTAGTGGTTGTAGTTCTGGGGCCTGACCAGTAGTGGTTGTAGTTCTGGGGCCTGACCAGTACTGGTTGTAGTTCTGTGGCCTGACCAGTAGTGGTTGTAGTTCTGTGGCTTGACCAGTAGTGGTTGTAGTTCTGTGGCCTGACCAGTAGTAGTTGTAGTTCTGGGGCCTGACCAGTAGTGGTTGTAGTTCTGGGACCTGACCAGTAGTGGTTGTAGTTCTGGGGCCTGACCAGTAGTGGTTGTAGTTCTGGGGCCTGACCAGTAGTGGTTGTAGTTCTGGGACCTGACCAGTAGCCAGTAGTGGTTGTAGTTCTGGGGCCTGACCAGTAGCCAGTAGTGGTTGTAGTTCTGGGACCTGACCAGTAGCCAGTAGTGGTTGTAGTTCTGGGGCCTGACCAGTAGCCAGTAGTGGTTGTAGTTCTGGGACCTGACCAGTTGTGGTTGTAGTTCTGGGGCCTGACCAGTAGTGGTTGTAGTTCTGGGACCTGACCAGTAGTGGTTGTAGTTCTGGGGCCTGACCAGTAGTGGTTGTAGTTCTGGGACCTGACCAGTAGCCAGTAGTGGTTGTAGTTCTGGGACCTGACCAGTAGCCAGTAGTGGTTGTAGTTCTGGGACCTGACCAGTAGCCAGTAGTGGTTGTAGTTCTGGGGCCTGACCAGTAGCCAGTAGTGGTTGTAGTTCTGGGACCTGACCAGTTGTGGTTGTAGTTCTGGGGCCTGACCAGTAGTGGTTGTAGTTCTGGGACCTGACCAGTAGTGGTTGTAGTTCTGGGGCCTGACCAGTAGTGGTTGTAGTTCTGGGGCCTGACCAGTAGTGGTTGTAGTTCTGGGGCCTGACCAGTAGTGGTTGTAGTTCTGGGGCCTGACCAGTAGTGGTTGTAGTTCTGGGGCCTGACCAGTAGTGGTTGTAGTTCTGGGGCCTGACCAGTAGTGGTTGTAGTTCTGGGACCTGACCAGTAGCCAGTAGTGGTTGTAGTTCTGGGGCCTGACCAGTAGCCAGTAGTGGTTGTAGTTCTGGGACCTGACCAGTAGCCAGTAGTGGTTGTAGTTCTGGGGCCTGACCAGTAGCCAGTAGTGGTTGTAGTTCTGGGACCTGACCAGTTGTGGTTGTAGTTCTGGGGCCTGACCAGTAGTGGTTGTAGTTCTGGGACCTGACCAGTAGTGGTTGTAGTTCTGGGACCTGACCAGTAGTGGTTGTAGTTCTGTGGCCTGACCAGTAGTGGTTGTAGTTCTGGGGCCTGACCAGTAGTGGTTGTAGTTCTGTGGCCTGACCAGTAGCCAGTAGTGGTTGTAGTTCTGGGGCCTGACCAGTAGTGGTTGTAGTTCTGGGACCTGACCAGTAGCCAGTAGTGGTTGTAGTTCTGTGGCCTGACCAGTAGCCAGTAGTGGTTGTAGTTCTGGGACCTGACCAGTAGCCAGTAGTGGTTGTAGTTCTGGGACCTGACCAGTAGTGGTTGTAGTTCTGGGACCTGACCAGTAGTGGGTGTAGTTCTGTGGCCTGACGAGTAGCCAGTAGTGGTTGTAGTTCTGGGACCTGACCAGTAGTGGTTGTAGTTCTGGGACCTGACCAGTTGTGGTTGTAGTTCTGGGGCCTGACCAGTTGTGGTTGTAGTTCTGGGGCCTGACCAGTAGTGGTTGTAGTTCTGGGGCCTGACCAGTAGCCAGTAGTGGTTGTAGTTCTGGGGCCTGACCAGTAGCCAGTAGTGGTTGTAGTTCTGGGACCTGACCAGTAGTGGTTGTAGTTCTGGGGCCTGACCAGTAGCCAGTAGTGGTTGTAGTTCTGGGGCCTGACCAGTACTGGTTGTAGTTCTGTGGCCTGACCAGTACTGGGTGTAGTTCTGTGGCCTGACCAGTACTGGTTGTTGTTCTGTGGCCTGACCAGTACTGGTTGTAGTTCTGTGGCCTGACCAGTAGTGGTTGTAGTTCTGTGGCCTGACCAGTAGTGGTTGTAGTTCTGTGGCCTGACCAGTAGTGGTTGTAGTTCTGGGGCCTGACCAGTAGTGGTTGTAGTTCTGGGGCCTGACCAGTAGTGGTTGTAGTTCTGGGACCTGACCAGTAGTGGTTGTAGTTCTGGGACCTGACCAGTAGTGGTTGTAGTTCTGTGGCCTGACCAGTAGTGGTTGTAGTTCTGGGGCCTGACCAGTAGTGGTTGTAGTTCTGGGGCCTGACCAGTAGTGGTTGTAGTTCTGGGACCTGACCAGTAGTGGTTGTAGTTCTGTGGCCTGACCAGTAGCCAGTAGTGGGTGTAGTTCTGTTGCCTGACCAGTAGCCAGTAGTGGTTGTAGTTCTGGGACCTGATCAGTAGCCATTTGTGGTTGTAGTTCTGGGACCTGACCAGTAGCCATTCGTGGTTGTAGTTCTGTGGTATGACCAGTAGCCAGTAGTGGTTGTAGTTCTGGGGCCTGACCAGTAGTGGTTGTAGTTCTGGGACCTGACCAGTAGCCAGTAGTGGTTGTAGTTCTGTGGCCTGACCAGTAGCCAGTAGTGGTTGTAGTTCTGGGACCTGACCAGTAGCCAGTAGTGGTTGTAGTTCTGGGACCTTACCAGTAGTGGTTGTAGTTCTGGGACCTGACCAGTAGTGGGTGTAGTTCTGTGGCCTGACCAGTAGCCAGTAGTGGTTGTAGTTCTGGGACCTGACCAGTAGCCATTCGTGGTTGTAGTTCTGTGGCCTGACCAGTATTGGTTGTAGTTCTGGGACCTGACCAGTAGCCATTCGTGGTTGTAGTTCTGTGGCCTGACCAGTAGTGGTTGTAGTTCTGGGACCTGACCAGTAGCGGTTGTAGTTCTGTGGCACAGCTAACTGGTCATTCTGGGCAAGCTGCAGTGATAATGTATGGCTGGCGGGGTATTAGGGCTGTGGGGTGATGATCAGTTTCCATTTCTACAGTTTGCTATAGGCAGTCAAAAGATGCAGCTTGCATACCAAACTGATGTTAGCATCTTGTTATTTAGCCCAGGCTGAATGATGCTGGGGATACTCCAGTAGTGGAATGGTTGGTTGTCTGCTTGTGAAGAAAGGGCTGTCACAAACAGTCTTCAGTTCCTTCCAACGCCTAATTGGCCTGTGGGTTGAATGTGTCAAAGTCATATTTCTTTATATTCCTTTGGCTGTCAGGTAGGATTATAATTTGGACGATATTAACTTTTGGGTGGTTGGCATTGATTCCGGACTGGGGCCCGCCCAGCAGGATATGTGGAGAGTGGCAGAACCTCAGGTTACTTAGAGGTTGGTTAGAGTGTAGCTAGGTCATAGACTATGACTAAGAGGGCCTCCCGGGTGGCGCAGTGGTCTAAGGCACTGCATTGCAGCGCTAGCAGACTCTGGGTTCGCGCCCAGGCTCTCCACATAGCCGCGACTGGGAGTTCAGGCTGCCTGAGATGGTTTGCTCAGCATATGTGGGAACTCCTTCAAGACTGTTGGAAAAGCATTCCAGGTGAAATAAAATATATTGTTTAACACTTTTTTGGTTACTACATGATTCCATATGTGTTATTTCATAGTTTTGATGTCTTAACTATCATTCTACAATGTAGAAAATAGTACAATTAAAGAAAAACCCTTGAATGAGTAGGTGTTCTAAAACTTTTGACCGGTAGTGTACTTATACAGCTGATTAAACCACCGTTTAATTGTAATGTGGCAGCCATATTGGATTTGGAGTAAAATCTGGGGGGGTAATCTAATTGCAAGAGTAGGGGCTAAACATATAAAATCCACAGACAAACGTTTGATACGAAAAAATGACAGTTTTCGGTGTCTGAGCCCACTTGCCTTAGAGCCGATTACAATAGTCACAACATCAAACTTGTAACTGTATGCATTTTTCTCAGGCAGGACAATACAGCACTGAATGAGAGCAAATTTCACTTGTAAAGTTGTCTATTGAACAGCTCTTCCAGTTATGTTTAAATGCATGAGAAATATTAATTGTTATCATAACTAACGTTAGTTAAAGAAAATATTTCATACACATGCCAGACGAACAAGGCCCACAGGCAAGATGCAAATGAGTTCTAGACATGACATTTCTACGATTATTAAATTATTCTAGTCAATGTAAAAAACCCTGTAGGTGAATAAAAAAATATATCAAAAGGCACTTTTCTAGC
This sequence comes from Salvelinus fontinalis, assembly GCF_029448725.1. Classification (NCBI taxonomy): domain Eukaryota; kingdom Metazoa; phylum Chordata; class Actinopteri; order Salmoniformes; family Salmonidae; genus Salvelinus; species Salvelinus fontinalis. Next base: position 36,609,923 of record NC_074678.1, read on the forward strand.
TCCATAAATGATCTCAGAGGATGGTGATTTGAGTGACCTATTGAAGATTCCTCTTTATGGTGGAGAAAGAGTTTAAAGAGAGAGAGCATGTTGTGCGTGATGTGGTGACTCTGAACAGCGTGAGGTAGGCAGGCAGATAGGTAGGTAGGCAGGTAGGTAGGTAGATCCTACCGTTCCAGGACAGCTCTCAGGGCGGGGCAGCCTCTTTCCCTCCTCCAGTGCCTTGACCAATCGCGTCACAGTCATCTGACCCTGAGTGGGACCAATCATCTTCAAGAACACCTGTGGGAACAGGTCGGGGGGAGGGGAGAGCAGAGATAAGTCACCATGGAGACGTGATGAAATGAAATGACCCCTGAAATCTAGCCAGTCAGGACTGGAGTGACTTAGTTGTATTGTTGTCATCAACATTCAGAAGATATTAGTCATCGAACCTTAACTCTACATTACATTTAACATTCTATAATCTATTTCAAAACAGTCTGTAGACAACATACAATGCCTTCAGAAAGTATTCACACTTCACACACTTTTGTTGTGCTACAAGGTGTGATTACAATGGATTTAATTGTCGTTTTTTTGACAATGATCTACACAAAATACTCTATAATGTCAAAGTGGAAGAAAATGTAACATTTGTAAAACATTTATGAAAAATAAAACAGTAATATATGTTGTTTAGAGAAGTATTCAACCCGATGAGTCAATACATGTTAGAATCACCTTGGGCAGCGACTACAGCTGTGAGTCGTTCTGGGTATGTCTAAGAGGTTTGCACATCTGGATTGTAAAATATTTGCACATTATTATTTTTAAATTCTTCAAGCTCTGTCAAGTTTGTTGCTGATTATTGCTAGACAGCCTATCCATAACCTAATGCAGTCACCAGTCAAATATAAAGAGTGGTACTCAGTGATATGTTTGGGGCAAATCCAACAACACAACACTTTGAATTCAGGACATATTTTTTATTTCTTTGCCACATTTTTTGCAGTTTTACTTCCCTCCAATCCCAGCCTTATTGCAAACAGGATGCATGTTTTGGAATATATTTATTCTGTACAGGCTTCCTTCTTTTCACTCATTTAGGTTAGTATTGTGGAGTAACTACAATGTTGTTGATCCATCCTCAGTTTTAAAGTCACCATTGGCCTCCTGGTGAAATCACTGAGCGGTTTCCTTCCTCTCTGGCAACTGAGAAGGACGCCTATCTTTGTAGTGACTGGGTGTATTAATACACCATCCAAAGTGTAATTAACAACTTCATCATGCTCAAAAGGATATTCAATGTCTCCTTCTTTGCGAGCCATTGGAAAACCTCCTTGGTCTTTGTGTTTGAAATTCACTGCTCGACTAAGGGACCTTACAAATAATTGTATGTGTGGGGTGCAGAGATGAGGTACTCATTCCAAAATGATGTTAAACACTATTATTGCACACAGAGTGAGTCCAAGCAACTTATGTTACTTGTTAAGCACATTTTTACTCCTGGACGTATTTAGGCTTTCCATAACAAAGGGGTTGAATACTTACGGACAAAATGTTGTATTAATTTGTAAACATTTGTAAACAATATCATTCCAATTTGACATTATGTGGTATTGTGTGTCAAATTCAGGTTGTAATGCAACAAAATGTAGAAAAAGACAAGGGGTGTGAATACTTTCTGAAGGCTCTGTATAAGACAGTAATATCTAATTGATATTAAGTCAGATGAGAGACTACTTGTTCCTTTACTGTAAATTGAACAGGGTGGTAAAGGGTATTAATAAGATCCAATGGATATGTACCAATCATGGCTACTTGGTGTGGATGAGGGAGGACATATTGTGACAGTTCGTCTGAGCAATCAGGGAGATGCACATGTGTGTGTATTATGGCACAGGCTGGCGGGAGTGGGCAGAGTCACCCTGGGCATTGACTGGCGCCATCTGCCTCAATCAGGAGATGGAAGGCCGTGCTGTCAGGCCTGTGTGTGTACTGACCGTCATGGGGCTGATGGCAGAGTCACAGTAGGTGAGTAGTTCATACATCGTGACACCGAAGGACCAGACATCAGAGGCCAGGTAGAACTTACAGTGGACCAGACACTCTGGGGCATACCTGGCACAGGCGGAGAGGAGAGAGGACACACATGTCATTACATTACCATTACATGATGGAGTCATTATCAATTTCAAAGAGCAGCTTTCTTTCCTTTCCCTCTCATATCTCTTCCCCTCTCTGTACTACACTTTGTCTTATTTTCCCTCCCTCCCTCACCAGAACACAGGGCTGTCCAGGTCATCTTTGACCGTGTAATATCCCTCGTTGTCCTTGATGCTCTTGGTAAGTCCGAAATCTCCGATCTTCACCGTGCTCTCGTTCTCCACCAGAACGTTCCGGGCCGCCAGATCCCGGTGGATGTAATTCCGAGATCCAAGATAGTCCATTCCCTGGACAGAGGGGAGACACAGAGATGGTTGGAATTTATCCTATCCATAACATCTCCATAATATTCCCATAACACTGTCAGATCTAGGGATCTGTTCAACCAGGGTTAATGGTCAGAGTTAGGGGTATGTTAGGTAGCGGCGCTAGTGTTAGGGGTATGTTAGGCAGCGGCGCTAGTGTTAGGGGTATGTTAGGTAGCGGCGCTAGTGTTAGGGGTATGTTAGGTAGCGGCGCTAGTGTTAGGGGTATGTTAGGTAGCGGCGCTAGTGTTAGGGGTATGTTAGGTAGCGGCGCTAGTGTTAGGGGTATGTTAGGCAGCGGCGCTAGTGTTAGGGGTATGTTAGGTAGCGGCGCTAGTGTTAGGGGTATGTTAGGCAGCGGCGCTAGTGTTAGGGGTATGTTAGGCAATGGCGCTAGTGTTAGGGGTATGTTAGGCAGCGGCGCTAGTGTTAGGGGTATGTTAGGTAGCGGCGCTAGTGTTAGGGGTATGTTAGGTAGCGGCGCTAGTGTTAGGGGTATGTTAGGCAGCGGCGCTAGTGTTAGGGGTATGTTAGGCAGCGGCGCTAGTGTTAGGGGTATGTTAGGCAGCGGCGCTAGTGTTAGGGGAATGTTAGGTAGCGTGTTAGGTAGCGGCGCTAGTGTTAGGGGTATGTTAGGCAGCGGCGCTAGTGTTAGGGGTATGTTAGGCAGCGGCGCTAGTGTCAGGGGTATGTTAGGTAGCGTGTTAGGTAGCGGCGCTAGTGTTAGGGGTATGTTAGGTAGCGGCGCTAGTGTTAGGGGTATGTTAGGTAGCGGCGCTAGTGTTAGGGGTACGCTAGGTAGCGGCGCTAGTGTTAGGGGTATGTTAGGCAGCGGCGCTAGTGTTAGGGGTACGTTAGGCAGCGGCGCTAGTGTTAGGGGTACGTTAGGCAGCGGCGCTAGTGTTAGGGGTACGTTAGGCAGCGGCGCTAGTGTTAGGGGTACGTTAGGCAGCGGCGCTAGTGTTAGGGGTATGTTAGGCAGCGGCGCTAGTGTTAGGGGTACGCTAGGTAGCGGCGCTAGTGTTAGGGGTATGTTAGGCAGCGGCGCTAGTGTTAGGGGTACGTTAGGCAGCGGCGCTAGTGTTAGGGGTACGTTAGGCAGCGGCGCTAGTGTTAGGGGTATGTTAGGCAGCGGCGCTAGTGTTAGGGGTACGCTAGGTAGCGGCGCTAGTGTTAGGGGTATGTTAGGCAGCGGCGCTAGTGTTAGGGGTACGTTAGGCAGCGGCGCTAGTGTTAGGGGTACGTTAGGCAGCGGCGCTAGTGTTAGGGGTACGTTAGGCAGCGGCGCTAGTGTTAGGGGTACGTTAGGCAGCGGCGCTAGTGTTAGGGGTACGTTAGGCAGCGGCGCTAGTGTTAGGGGTATGTTAGGCAGCGGCGCTAGTGTTAGGGGTACGTTAGGCAGCGGCGCTAGTGTTAGGGGTACGTTAGGCAGCGGCGCTAGTGTTAGGGGTATGTTAGGCAGCGGCGCTAGTGTTAGGGGTATGTTAGGTAGCGGTGCTAGTGTTAAAGTACCTGACAGATCTGGACAGCGTAACTGAGCAGAGTCTTCAGGCTGGTCTGGCTTTTGTTGCGGGGGAGGTACTCCTTCAGACTGCCAGCAGGCAGGTACTCCATGATCAACTTGATGGCTCTGCCTCCTGCACACAGACAGATAGAGAGGATGGAGTGAGGCAAAGCAGAAGGTGCGTGTTCAGTAGGTAGGTGTGTGTGTGGGTGTTCAGTATGTGCAGATGTGTGTGTGTGTATACGTGTGTGTGTGCGTATACTCTGCTCACCCTCCTCCTGACAGATGCCTTTGTACTTGACAATGTTGTGGTGGTAAAGTTCTTTAAGGATTCCTATCTCACACCAGAGGTTGCTGCTCTGTTCCTCTCTGTTCTCTGGCTTTAAACTCTTCACTGCTACCAGCTCCCCTGTCCGGTCCCCTCTGGGGTCATACCGACACAGCTCCACCTTGCCAAAGTGACCCTACACACACACACACACACCCATACAGAGAACATTCGTATCACATCATACTCACATAAACATTAACATTACTTGCATATGCGCACGGTCTCTGGAATGGTCAAACACACACACGTGTGTTACCTCTCCTAAATCTCGAATCTTCTTGAGGAACCTCTTCTCGAACACAGTGGGGTCGACCTCCAGAGTGGGTACAGGCTTGATAGAGGGGTCTGATGGAGGGATACACACTGTTACACACTGACAACACACATACACACTGACAACATACACACACATTGTTGCACACTGAAAACATACACACTGTTAACATACACAGTGGGTTGATTCAGCTAAGCAACAGCACCAGTATCATGGATGTCTAACTGCGACATGACAGCAGTACCTCATTCTAGCCACCGTGTGGGAGTATTGAGGCAATATATATATCCATGGGGCCCAGTTTAGGGGGAGCTGTGAAGCGTGAACCCAGTGAACTCCACAACACTCATACACACACTCTTGCAATCTCTCTCTCTAGCTAGCGCTGAGAAACAGCTGCCATCTCTCTCTGTTTCATAATTTTCCTTCAATTCGAAAGAGGCTTAACTTCTCTAGGATAGGGGGCAGCATTTTCACATTTGGATGAAAAGCATAACCAAATTAAACTGCCAGCTACTCATCCCCAGAAGATAAGATATGCATATAATTAGTAGATTTGGATAGAAAACACTCTGAAGTTTCTAAAACTGTTTGAATCATGTCTGAGAGTATAACAGAACTTATTTAGCAGGCGAAACCCCGAGGACAAACCATTCAGAATTTTATTTTTTGAGGTCACTCTCTTTTCAATGGATTTTCATTGGGAATACAGATTTCTAATTGACCTTCTTGCAGTTCCTACCGCTTCCACTGGATGTCAACAGTCTTTAGAAATTGGTTGAGGGTTTTTCCTTTGTGTAATGAAGAAATACGGCCATTTTGAATCAGGGTCACTTGTTGTGTCCTGTTTGTTAGAGCCACATGACCAGAAGGCTAGCTATAGTTTGTTTTAATCCTGTATTGAACACAGATCATCCCGTTTTCAATTTTATCGATTATTTACGTAAAAAAATACCGAAAGTTGTATTACAAAAGTAGTTTGAAATATTTTGTCAAAGTTTACAGGTAACTTTTGAGATATTTTGTAGTCAAGTTTCACAATTTGGAACCGGTGTTTTTCTGGATCACAAACGCGCCAAATAAATGGACATTTTGGATATATATATCGACAGAATTAATCGAACAAAAGGACCATTTGTGATGTTTATGGGACATATTGGAGTGCCAACAACAGAAGCTCGTCAAAGGTAAGGCATGAATTATATTTTTATTTCTGCGTTTTGTGTCGCGCCTGCAGGGTTGAAATATGCTTCTCTCTCTGTTTACTATGGTGCTATCCTCAGATAATAGCATTGTTTGCTTTCGCCGAAAAGCCTATTTGAATTCTGACATGTTGGCTGGATTCACAACCAGTGTAGCTTTAATCTGGTATCTTTCATCTGTGATTTAATGAAAGTTTGATTTTTATAGTAATTTATTTGAATATGGCGCTCTGCATTTTCTCTGGCTTTTGGCCAAGTGAGACAGTAGCATCCAGCCTAAACTCAGATTTTTGGATATAAATATGAACTTTACCGAACAAAACATACATGTATTGTGTAACATGAAGTCTTATGAGTGTTATCTGATGAAGATCAAAGGTTAGTGATTCATTTTATCTCTATTTCTGCTTTTTGTTACTCCTCTCTTTGGCTGGAAAAATGGCTGTGTTTTTCTGTGGCTATGTACTGACCTAACATAATCGTTTGGTGTGCTTTCGCCGTAAATGCTTTTTGAAATCAGACATGTTGGCTGGATTCACAACAAGTATAGCTTTAATTTGGTGTCTTTCATGTGTGATTTCATGAAAGTTTGATTTTTATAGTAATTTATTTGAATTTGGCGCTCTGCATTTTTACTGGCTTTTGGCCAAGTGGGACGTTAGCGTCCCACATATCCCAGAGAAGTTAATGTATCTCACTGGAGAAAGCATCCGAGCGAACACAACAGTGGCCCTCTTTCTCAGTATATGTAGGCCATCTATCTGAGCAAAAAGGGAATGACATCGTTGCCGCCCGTAGCATTGAATGCAAGAGAAGCCAGCGAGTATTTGGCCTCCCTAAATTACATTTTTTAAATAATATTAGCCAATCAGCGTTGAGCTAAACTGAGTGAGGTTAACTGTGAATGGTCCTGGCGTGCCAAAAAAAAAAAGTGTCAAGGGAAGCCAGTTTGGATTCACACCAAAAGCAAAACGTAATTTACAAAAAAATATATAATTGTTGCATCTCCTTGTGTTGTGGTCCTCCGGTGGCTAGCTAGCTAGTGACAATTGTCCCTTTCTTCAATTAGCCATGGATGGAGATAGGGATTTGGTTTTACTTCATTCTGGCCAATGAACCATAATTGTGCCCCTGGCCTGAGAGGATGGAAGTTCAATGTAGCTAGCTAGTTATTTAGACTAATGTTAACTAGCTGGCCTGGCGCATCGTTGCCAGGTAATGAAAGGAAGTTAGGATAGCTAGCAAGCATTTTAGCCAGGTAGCTTAGGACATCAAAAGCTAAATGTTTCGGCAACATGAACGAGAAGGTTGTCATTGGTGTTTCTCTACAAGTAGGGTGAGTCAGCAGTTTTTTTTTGCTTCTCTCACTTCCCCAGTGATTTTACCCATGCACTGCTACTGCTCACTGACACACACACACGTACTCTGTTCCTCCAGGGTGTCTATGTCTCTGACGATGGCCCTGAAGAACGGGCGTTTGCGGGGGTCGAAGGTCATACAATGGGTCATCAGTTCAGCCAGCTCTTTGCAGTCTGGAGTAGCTAACTGACACTCTGCTGCATAGAACCTCTCTTTCTGCTCAGGGAGAGAGAGAGGGAGGTGAGGGAGAGAGGGAGGGAGGGGTAGGGACAGGGGGGCGAGGGAGGGAGTGGGGAAAGAGAGAGAGAGTAGCTTAAGGGTATCTGATACTTTGTGTCCAAACTGGCAATACATGGCATAGATATGTGTGAGGGTGTAGGATAAAGTAGATTAAGGTGTGCGTGTGTGTATACAGTATGTACCTCTGTGAGTTTCTTGTCTTTGAGAGGCACTTCTCCGTCATAGCAGATCTCCCACAGTGTTGTGCCGAAGCCCCATTTATCAGCCGCTACACTCAGGTTGGCAGAGTCCTTCACACACTCTGGAGCAATCCAGGGGATCCGGTCCACACACTCTGCAGGTTGACACACACACACACACACACACACACACACACACACACACACACACACACACACACACACACACACACACACACACACACACACACACACACACACACACACACAGTATGTGTATGTAAACACAGTACAAACATTTAGTCATAACACAAACAAACAGTCACATGCGGTGCAGAAACCAAAACACTATTGTAGTGAACACACGATAATGAACCCTCATCTGTTTGGGGAAGGACTTTGTCATTTTTAATATGTCTGTAGTCCTGTCTTTCCTCACTGACACCTTTACTGTATTACAGTAAAGTAACCCTCTCTCTCTGACTGTCTCCATCTCTAACCCTCTCTCTCTCTCTGACTGTCTCCATCTCTAACCCCCTCTCTCCATCTATAACCCCCTCTCTCCATCTATAACCCCCTCTCTCTGACTGTCTCCATCTATAACCCCCTCTCTCTGACTGTCTCCATCTCTAACCCTCTCTCTCTGACTGTCTCCATCTCTAACCCCCTCTCTCCATCTCTAACCCCCTCTCTCTGACTGTCTCCATCTCTAACCCCCTCTCTCCATCTCTAACCCCCTCTCTCTCTGACTGTCTCCATCTCTAACCCCCTCTCTCCATCTCTAACCCTCTCTCTCTGACTGTCTCCATCTCCAACCCCCTCTCTCTGACTGTCACCATCTCTAACCCCCTCTCTCTGACTGTCTCCATCTCTAACCCCCTCTCTCTGACTGTCTCCATCTCTAACCCTCTCTCTCTGACTGTCTCCATCTCTAACCCTCTCTCTCTGACGGTCTCCATCTCTAACCCCCTCTCTCTGACTGTCTCCATCTCTAACCCCCTCTCTCTGACTGTCTCCATCTCTAACCCCCTCTCTCTGACTGTCTCCATCTCTAACCCCCTCTCTCCATCTGTAACCCTCTCTCTCTGACTGTCTCCATCTCTAACCCCCTCTCTCTGACTGTCTCCAAGTTCTTCCCACAAGCCCTGACGTCACTTCCAGCTGACAGGAATCCACAGCCCTACCATGCCAGTAACAAAGAGAGGGAGGGAGGGAGGGAGGGAGAGTGTTCCCATCTGTCAGATCCAGTGGTCCCAGTGGACATTAACACTGTTTGGTCTGTTTAACTGTCTTCACTCAGCCACAAACACAGTAAATGTTTACCAAACATAAATATGCCATTGGGGGGAAATATGGAATGTGAGCTGTGCCCTTGTATAGTCTTGTTCCCAAAAACATTCTCCTGGGCCACAAACCTTTCAGAACTCAACATACTGTACAATCTCAAATTGAGCCTTTGTCCTATCTGAACTCAAAGTGGATCCCTACACATCTGCAAAATAAGATACGCTGCTCTGGATAACAACACAAATGGAAATGGAACATGATGCTTGTCTTGCATTCAATGTGCATCATTTGACAAACAAAATGATTCAATGAAGTCTTACCCTCTCTGGTCAACACAGTGATGGGTATGCCGGGGTCGCTGAGTTTGATGAAGGGTCCTCCCTCACTGTCCACTCCGTCTCTGGCTAGCAGGATGTTCTTGGTACACACAAAGCCATGCACTAGCTTCTTATCCTCCTACACAGACAGAGACAGAGATAGTCTCTAAGAGCTTTGCACACCTGGATTGTACAATATTTGCACATTATTCTTAAATAAATTCTTCAAGCTTTGTCTAGTTGGCTGTTGCCATAGATTTTCAAGACAAAACTGTAACTAAGCCACTCAGGAACATTTAATGTTGCCTTGGTAAGCAACTCCAGTGTATACTTGGCTTGTGTTTTAGGTTATTGCCCTGCTGAAAGGTGAAATTGTCTCCCAATGTCTGTTGGAAAGCAGACAACCAGATTTTCCTCTCGGATTTTGCCTGTGCTTAGCTCCATTCCGCTTATTATCCTTGCCAATGACAAGCAAATCCATAACCTAATGCACCCACCACCATGCTTGAAAATATGAAGAGTGGTACTCAGTGATGTGTTGTGTTGGATTTACCCCAAACATAACGCTTTGTATTCAGGATATTTCTTTAACAATTTCTTTACAGTTTTACTTTAGTGCCTTATTGCAAACAGGATGCATGTTTTGGAATATTTTTATTCTGTTCAGGCTTCCTTCTTTTCACTTTGTCATTCAGGTTAGTATTGTGAAGTAACTACAATGTTGTGGATCCATCCTCAGTTTTCTCCTATCACAGCCATTCAGCTCTAGCTTTTTTAAAGCCACCATTGGCTTCATGGTGAAATCACTGAGTGATTTTCTTCCTCTCTGGCAACTGAGTTAGGAAGGACGCCTGTATCTTTGTAGTGACTGGGTGTTTTGATACACCATCCAAACTGTAATTAATAACTTCACCATGTTCAAAGGGATATTCAGTGTCTGCTTTTTTTCCAACGTCTACCAATAGGTGCCCTTATTTGGGAGGCATTGGAAAACCTCCCTGGTCTTTATGGTTGAACCTGTGTTTGAAATTCACAACTCGAACTGAGGGACCTTACAGATGAGTGTATGTGTGGGGTACAGAGATGAGGTAGTCATGAAAAAAATTCTGTTAAACACAGAGTCCATGCAATTATTATGTGACTTGTTAAGCACATTTTTACTCCTGAACTTATTTAGGCTTGCTATAACAAAGAGGTTGAAGACATTTCAGAGTGTGTTTTTCTTACCAGGTAGCTGAGAGCGCTGGCCAGTTGTTTGGCCACCTGGAACTTCCATGGTGTACCGAGAGGACTGCATTGTCTCCGCATGAACACATCCAACGGACCTAACTGGACAAACTCCTCCACCATGATATCTGGGAGAGAGAGAGAGAGACATGGATAGGGTCGGAAACTTTCCGGTACATTTCCGGAATTTTTCCATGGGAAGTCAAGCCCAGGAATTTGGGGAATTTAGCATAAATTCATCAAAAAAAGTTAGCTTATAACCGTGAACCTTTTTGTGGGATACTCATAAGGCAATTCTAGGTCCTGTAGCATATTTTGGTTAAACTATCCCCAATTCAATGTAATTGCAACCCTCTGCATGCACAGTGCATTCTTCCATCACATGTACAGCTGATTCTCAAGATCTTGCACACTAATGAGATGCTATTTAGCCCACACTACTACACTGTCTGGTAAGATCTGATTACAATACTGGGTGGGGTGAAAATATTTTCTATGACATACCAGATTTTTTGTTAACCTGTTGGGGATGGGGGCGCTGTTTAGACTATTTATGCTAATTTGGCTAATTTTTTAAACGGCTTCCCACAAAATCCTTGATCGTACAATATGCATATTATTATTATTATTGGATAGAAAACAGTCTATAGTTTCTATAGGAGTTGAAATTTTGTCTCTAAGTGGAACAGAGCCCATTCTACAGCAATTTCCCTGACATGGAGTCAGATTTGAGAAATGTTGGCCACTCTTCTGAAGTCAGTTAAAAGGGCACTGTCGTTGCTATGACTACACGGACACTTCTTACGTCTTCCCCTGGATGCCTTTACGTGATGACGATTCCAACGGGGTCGATTGCGCGTTCACAGGCCCTACAAATGAAAAAACCCTGAAGCTAGTCATTCTTTGGGAGCTGCGTCATGAGCCTAGAGGACACCGGCGCGCACCTGTTCCAAGCGTTAGTTTAGCCTGTTATATTTCTCCGGTCATCTTTTCACTCGTTATAGGAGTTAAAAACATCATAAGGTAGTTAATTTAAAGCGTTTTATAGCAATTTATATCCGTTTAGTGCGATTTTGGGACATTTATTTTTGCAACGATGTGAAAAGTTGGGCACGCTTTTCAGTTCATCCCGAACGCAGTTGACATTTCCACATGGCAAGAGGACAGCTTTCCACCAAAAGACGATTTCTCCCAAGAAAGGATCCTTTGCCCAAGATACTGATGGAAGAACAGCTCAAGGTAGGACATTTTTATTATGATAAATCGTGTTTCTGTCGAAACATTTTAGTGGCTTAGGACGCCATGTTTTTTGACGTAGCTTCGCTTGGCGCAAACTGTATTGAAAAGTAAGGATAAATTAAAAAATGTAATAACGCAATTGTATTAAGAATTAAATTGTCTATCAATCCCTGTCCACCCTATATTTTTTAGTCACGTTTATGAGTATTTATGTATAAGAGTAGATCACTGTCTAAGTGGCGCAAGGACTTTTTCTTTACCAGCTTGTCTACATTTCACATTGTCTAACCATGATTTTGGTGGCTAAATATAAACATTTTCGATCAAACTGTATATGCATGTTGTAATGTGATGTTACAGGAGTGTCATCGGAAGAATTCTGAGAAGGTTAGTGAAAAAATTAATATCTTTTGGCGATGTTGACTTTTATCGCTCACTTTGGCTAGAATCAATGCTGGGCTGCTAATTGCTATGTGCTAAGCTAATATAACGATTTATTGTGTTTTCGCTGTAAGACACTTAGAAAATCTGAAATATTGTCTGTATTCACAGGATCTGTGTCTTTCGATTCGTGTATGCTGTGTATTTTTACGAAATGTTTGATGATTAGTAGTTAGGTAAACACGTTGCTCATTGTAATTATTCTAGTCCATTTGTGATGGTGGGTGCAATTGTAAACTATGCCATCTACCTGAAATATGCACTTTTTTCTAACAAAACCTATCCCATACCATAAATATGTTATCAGACTGTCATCTAATGAGTTTTTTTGTTGGTTAGGGGCTATAAATATCTTAGTTTAGCCGAATTGGTGATGGCTAGTGGTGTTGGTGGACAAATAAAAGATGGTGGATTATGCTAATGTGTTTTTAGGTAATAGATGTACATCTTTACATATTGTGTCTTCCCTGTAAAACATTTTAAAAATCGGAAATGTTGACTGGATTCACAAGATCTGTGTCTTTCATTAGCTGTATTGGACTTTAATGTGTGAAAGTTAAATATTTTAAAAAAATATTTTTTTTGAATTTCGCGGCACTGGTTTTTCAGTGGGGGGGGGGGGGGGTGTGCCGCTAGCGCCACGCTGATCCTAGACAGGTTAACTAGTAAATAGAGCCTACAGCAAAGTGTGTTTAAATAATTTCTAACTTGTTAACAATTTCTGCTAGTTAGTTTTTGCTACAATGTGGGTTTTAGCTTGCTTGAGCCTGCTAACTGAGGAGTGTTAATTCACCTGTTTCCATACATGTTTAATTAAAAAAAATGTATCTTACAAAGGAGTTGTTTACTCTAACTGCTTAACTATTTATCTGTACATGTAATTGTATTTGGGGGTTTTTTACAACTTTTTTTCTGATATTTACAGGAAAATGCCACAGGCACTATCTGATGTGTGGAGACATTTCACTGCAGCTAATGTAGAAGGAAAATCTGTGTACATTTGCAAATACTGTGCCAAATCATATGTGAAGAATGCAACAAAGATGCAGAATCATCTGGCCAAGTGCATAAAGTTCCCTCAGCGCTCACAAAACAAGCAACCTCTGACAAAGTCCCTCTACTTCCATTCGAGGTGAAAATGATGAATCAGACACCTTATCGGCAACAGCTCATGGTCCTCCTGGAATCAGACGTTTTTTTGACTCAATGGAGGAACGCAGTCAGAGAAATGGTGATGAATGTCTTGCTCGAGCTGTGCATGCAACTGATTCACCTCTGATGCTCACAGGCAATGTGTATTTGAAGAGATTTCTGAATGTTCTTCACCCAGCATACACCCCTCCAACCAGACATGCTTGATCTACTCTTTTGCTGGATGCAGAGTCCAACAGAGTTCAAGTGAAGGTCAAGCAAATCATAGAGAAAGCAGACTGTATTGCAATCATTTCTGATGGGTGGTTGAATGTTCTTGGGCAAGGAATAATTAACTACACCATCTCCACCCTTCAACCAGTATTCAGGAGTAGAAATGTGCTTAACAATACACAGACACACCAGTTTCTACATTGCAGATGAGCTGAAGGCAGTCATCAATGACCTTGGACCACAGAAGGTATTTGCACTGGTGACAGACAATGCTGCGAACATGAAGGCTGCTTGGTCTAAAGTGGAGGAGTCCTACCCTCACATCACACCCATTGAATCTGCTCCTCTAGGACATCATGGCACTGAAAACAATGGATACACTCTACAAGAGAGCAAAGGAAATGGTTAGGTATGTAAAGGGTCATCAAGTTATAGCAGCAATCTACCTCACCAAGCAAAGTGAGAAGAATAAGAGCACCACATTTAAGCTGCCCAGCAACACCTGTTGGGGTGGTGTTGTCATCATGTTTGACAGTCTCCTGGAGGGGAAGGAGTCTCTCCAAGAAATGGCCATATCACAGTCTTCCGATATGGACAGCCCCATCAAGAGGATCCTCGTGGATGATGTATTTTGAGAGAGAGTGGTAAGCAGCCTGAAACTCCTGAAACCTATAGCAGTAGTCATTGCACGGATTGAGGGAGACAATGCCATCCTGTCTGAAGTTCAGACTCTGCTTGCAGATGTAAGAGAAGAAACCCGTACTGCCCTGCCCACTTTACTGTTGCTCCAAGCAGAGGAAACTGCAGTTCTGAAATACATCAAAACGCTTGAAGACGTCTGTCTGAAGCCCATATACGCTGCAGCATACATGTTGGACCCCAAGTATGCTGGCAAGAGCATCCTGTCTGGTGCAGAGATCAACAAGGCCTATGGTGTCATCACTACCGTGTCTCGCCCCCTTGGCCTGGATGAGGGCAAGGTTCTTGGCAGTCTGGCGAAGTACACATCCAAGCAAGGGCTTTGGGATGGAGATGCAATATGGCAGTCGTGCAAATATATCTCATCAGCCACCTGGTTAAAGGGACTTTGTGGATCTGAGGCTCTTTCCCCTGTTGCCTCCATCATCCTCCAAATCCCACCAACATCAGCCGCCTCAGAGCGCAGCTGGTCCTTGTTTGGGAACACACACCAAAGCACGCAACAGGCTGACCAATACTAAGGTTGAAAAATTGGTGGCCATCCAGGCAAATTTGAGTTTTTTTAAGCCTGACAACGAACCATCCTCAACAGGGTTGGAAAGTGACAGTGAAGATGAGGCTTCAGAGTCTGATGTTCAAGAGGTGGACATTGAGGAGGTCCAGGGAGAAGAAATGGAAGCCTGAGAGGAAGACAACCAAAGCTTTAGTTTCTAGACTATCATTTTACAGATGTATGTTGAACACATTTTTGGGAGATGCGATGGATCATTGGGGATCATTCAATATTCCCTTTCTTTTGTTGTTCAGTGTAATCATCCCATGTGAAGAGTCAACTAATTTACTTAAAGTTCACTAAATCGTTTATTTCTATTGGAAGGATTTAATAATTTGCAATTATGTCTACTTATGATGAGGTAAAAGGTTTATGTATCTGTCTCCATATGATATGGTAAATATATCCAATGCAAAAAATATCTACATTTAAATGGTATTAATATTAATTTGCATATATTTCCGTTAATTCCCATATATTCCCGTTATTTCCCATGGAAAGTTTCCACCTCTGAAATGTGCAACCCTAGACATGGTGGAACTCCAGTGGAAGCTGCTGCGGGAAGGACGGCTCATAACAATGGCTGGAATAGAGTGATGAAATGGCATCAAACCATGTGTTTGATACCATTCCACCTATTCCGCTCAAGCCATTACTATGAGCCTGTCCTCCCCAATTAAGGTACCACCAATCTCCTGTGCTAGATAGTCAATACACATTTACATACACACTTCGAGGCAAGCAACACTAAACCATGCATGAGAGCACCAGCTGTTCCGTACAAAAGTGTGATCTCGCTCTCCATACCTGATGTTAGTAAGACCTTTAAACATTCTCAAGGTCGCAGGGCCAGACAGAAAACCAGGACGCGTACTCAGAGCATGTGCTGACCAGCTGGCATGTGTCTTCACTGACATCTTCAACCTATCCCTGACCAGGTCTGTAATACCAAGTTGTTTAAAGCAGACCACAATAGTGCCTGTACCCAAGGGTAATCTGCTGAAATGACTATTTCCCTGTATCACTCACATCTATAGCCATGAAATGCTTTGAAAGCCGGGTCATGGCTCACATCAACACCATCATTACAGACACCCTGGACCAACTCCAATTTGCATACCGACCCAACAGATCCACAGATGATGACATTTCTATTGCACTCACCACTGCCCTCACCCACCTGGACAAAAGGAATACAGTGCATTCGGAAATACTTTTTCCATATTTTGTTACGTTACAGCCTTATTCTAAAATGTTTTATTTTATTTTTAAATCCACCTTATTAATCTACACACTATACCCCCTAATGACAAAGCAAAAATAGTTTAGATTGTTTTGCAAAAAAAAGAAATAAATGAAAGTAACATTGCATAAGTATTCATACCCTTTATTCAGTTCTTTGTTGAAGCACCTTTGGCAGCGATTACAGCATTGAGTCTTCTTGTGTATGACGCTTAAAGCTTGGCACACCTGTATTTGGGGAGTTTCTCCCATTCTTCTCTGCTGATCCTCTCAAGCTCTGTCAGGTTGGATGGGAAGAGTCGCTGCACAGATGTTTTCAGGTCTCTCCAGAGATGTGTGATCGGGTTCAAGTCCGGGCTCTGGCTGGACCACTCAACATTCAGAGACTTGTCCCGAAGCCACTTCTGCGTTGTCTTGGTTGTGTGCTTAGGGTTGTTGTCCTGTTTGGAGGTGAACCTTCGCCCCAGTCTGAGGTCCTGAGCATTCTGGAGCAGATTTATCTTTCCCTCGATCCTGACTAGACTCCCAGTCCCTGCTGCTGAAAAACATCCCCATAGCATGATGCTGCCACCACCATGCTTCACCTTAGGGATGGTGCCAGGTTTCCTCCAGACGTGATGCTTGGCATTCAGGCCAAAGAGTACAATCTTGGTTTCAGATCAGAGAATCTTGTTTCTCATGGTCTAACAGTCCTTTAGGTGCCTTTTGGCAAAATCCAAGCGGACTGTCATGTGCCTTTTACTGAGGACGGGCTTCTGTCTGGCCACTCTACCATAAAGGCCTGATTGGTGGAGTGCTGCAGAGATGGTTGTTCTTCTGGAAGGTTCCCCCATCTCCACAGAGGAACTCTTTCAGAGTGACCATCGGGTTCTTGATCACCTCCCTGACCAAGGCCATGCTCCCCCGATTGCTCAGTTTGGCCGGGCGGCCAGCTCTAGGAAGACACTTGGTGGTTCTAAACTTCTTCCATTTAAGAATGATGGAGGCCACTGTGTTCTTGGGGACCTTCAATGCTGCAGACATTTTTTGGTACTCTTGCCCAGATCTGTGCCTCGCCACAACCCTGTCTCAGAGCTCTACGGACAATTCCTTTGACTTCATGGTTTGGTTTTTGCTCTGACATGCACCGTCAACTGTGGGACCTTATATAGGGAGGTATGTGCCTTTCCAAATCATGTCCAATCAATTGAATTTACCACAGGTGGACTCCAATCAAGTTGTAGAAACATCTCAAGGATGATCATGGGAAACAGGATGCACCAGAGCTCAAATTTGAATCACATAGCAAAGGATCTGAACAGTTATGTAAATAAGGTAATTCTGTTTTTGCAAAAATGACTAAAACCCTGTTTTCGCTTTGTCATCAAGGGGTATTGTGTGTAGATTGATGAGTAAAAACATTTAATTTGTAAGTCGCTCTGGATAAGAGCGTCTGCTAAATGACTTAAATGTAAATGTATTTAATCATTTTTAGAATAAGGCTGTAACTTAACAAAATGTGGAAAAAGTGAAGGGGTCTGAATACTTTCCAAATGCACTCTACCTACAGTATGTAAGAATGCTGTTCATTGACTACATCTCGGCATTCAACACCATAGCACCATAGTGCTCTCAGGACCCTGGGACTGAACACCACCCTCTGCAACTGGATCCTGGGCCTCACCCAGGCAGTGAGGGTAGGAAACAACACATCCGCCACTTTGACCATCAACAAAGGTGCCCCTCAGGGGTGTGTGCTTAGTCCCTTCCCGTACTCCCTGTTCACGCACGACTTCAAGGCCGCGCACGCCTCCAACACCTTTATGAAGATTGCTGGCGACACAGCTGTGGTAGGACTGATCCCCGACAATGATGAGGCAGCCTTAAGGTCTTCATTTGATTTGATTTTTACCCCTCTTTATCCCCAATTTCGTGGTATCCACTTGGTAGTTACAGTCGTGTCTCATCGCTGCAACTCCCGTACGGACTCGGGAGAGGCGATGGTCGAGAGCTGTGCGTCCTCCGAAACACAACCCAACCAAGCCACACTGCTTTTTGACACAATGCCCACTTAACCTGGAAGCCAGCCGCACCAATGGAAACACCGTACACCTGGCGACCGTGTCAGCATGTACTGCGCCCGGCCCACCACAGGAGTCGCTAGTGCACAATGGGATAGACCCTAACCCGGACGATGCTGGGCCAATTGTGCGCCACCCCGTGGGTCTCCCGTTCGCGGCCGTCTGCGATAGAAGCTGGACTCGATCCCAGAATCTTTAGTGGCACAGCCTTAGACCACTGCGCCACTCGGGAGGCCAGCCTAAAGTTCTACCACTGCACCATCGAGAGCATCTTGACTGCTTGCATCACCGCTTGGTACGGCAACGGCAAGGCACCCGAACGCAAGGTTCTACCGAGGTGGTGAGTACAGCTAAGTACATCACTAGGGCCGAGCTCCCTGCCATCCAGGACCTCTGTACCAGTCGGTGTCAGAGGAAGGCCCAAGAAATGGTCAGACTCAAGCCATACTGTTCTCTCTGCTACCGCATGGCAAGCGGTACTCATGCACCAGTCTGGAACCAACAAGATCCTGAACAGCTTCTATCACCAAGCCATAAGACTACTAAACAAGACTGCTAAATAGCTTATCAAATGGCTACCAGGACTACCTGCACTGACCCCCATTTTTGCACTCTCTCTCTTGCACTGACTCTATGCACACACACACACTGGACTCTACCCACACACCCATACACTGACACCCCAACACACACTGGACTCTACCCACACACCGACACCCCAACACACACTGGACTCTACCCACACACTGACACCCCAACACACACACACCATGCGCACACATGCCTACTGACACCACACACTTTCACACCCATCACATAAGCTGCTACTACTGTCTATTATCTATCCTTTGTGCTAAGTCACTTTACCCCTACTTACAGTATACTGCTGCTACTGTCTATTATCTATCCTGTTGCCTAGTCACTTTACCCCTACTTACAGTATACTGCTGCTACTGTCTTATCTATCCTGTTGCCTAGTCACTTTACCCCTACTTACAGTATACTGCTGCTATTGTCTATTATCTATCCTGTTGCCTAGTCACTTTACCCCTACCTACAGTGGGGCAAAAAAGTATTTATAGTGGAGTTTGGAGTGTGACTGTTTGAGATTGTGGACAGGTGTCTTTTATACTGATAACAAGTTCAAACAGGTGCCATTAATACAGGTAACGAGTGGAGGACAGAGGAGCCTCTTAAAGAAGAAGTTACCGGTCTGTGAGAGCCAGAAATCTTGCTTGTTTGTAGGTGACCAAATACTTATTTTCCACCATAATTTGCAAATAAATTCATTAAAAATCCTACAATGTGATTTTCTTGATTTTTTCCCCTCATTTTGTCTGTCATAGTTGAAGTGTACCTATGATGAAAATTACAGGCCTCTCTCATCTTTTTAAGTGGGAGAACTTGCACAATTGGTGGCTGACTAAATACTTTTTTGCCCCACTGTATATGTACATAGATACCTCAATTACTTCATACCCCTGCACATCAACTCGGTACTGGTACCCCCTGTAAATAGACAAGTTATTACCTCATACCCCAGCACATCAACTCGGTACTGGTACCCCCTGTAAATAGACAAGTTATTACCTCATACCCCAGCACATCAACTCGGTACTGGTACCCCCTGTAAATAGACAAGTTATTACCTCATACCCCAGCACATCAACTCGGTACTGGTACCCCCTGTAAATAGACAAGTTATTACCTCATACCCCAGCACATCAACTCGGTACTGGTACCCCCTGTAAATAGACAAGTTATTACCTCATACCCCTGCACATCAACTCGGTACTGGTACCCCCTGTAAATAGACAAGTTATTACCTCATACCCCAGCACATCAACTCGGTACTGGTACCCCCTGTAAATAGACAAGTTATTACCTCATACCCCAGCACATCAACTCGGTACTGGTACCCCCTGTAAATAGACAAGTTATTACCTCATACCCCTGCACATCAACTTGGTACTGGTACCCCCTGTAAATAGACAAGTTATTACCTCATACCCCTGCACATCAACTCGGTACTGGTACCCCCTGTAAATAGACAAGTTATTACCTCATACCCCAGCACATCAACTCGGTACTGGTACCCCCTGTAAATAGACAAGTTATTACCTCATACCCCAGCACATCAACTCGGTACTGGTACCCCCTGTAAATAGACAAGTTATTACCTCATACCCCTGCACATCAACTCGGTACTGGTACCCCCTGTAAATAGACAAGTTATTACCTCATACCCCTGCACATCAACTCGGTACTGGTACCCCCTGTAAATAGACAAGTTATTACCTCATACCCCAGCACATCAACTCGGTACTGGTACCCCCTGTAAATAGACAAGTTATTACCTCATACCCCTGCACATCAACTCGGTACTGGTACCCCCTGTAAATAGACAAGTTATTACCTCATACTCCAGCACATCAACTCGGTACTGGTACCCCCTGTAAATAGACAAGTTATTACCTCATACCCCAGCACATCAACTCGGTACTGGTACCCCCTGTAAATAGACAAGTTATTACCTCATACCCCAGCACATCAACTCGGTACTGGTACCCCCTGTAAATAGACAAGTTATTACCTCATACCCCAGCACATCAACTCGGTACTGGTACCCCCTGTAAATAGACAAGTTATTACCTCATACCCCAGCACATCAACTCGGTACTGGTACCCCCTGTAAATAGACAAGTTATTACCTCATACCCCTGCACATCAACTCGGTACTGGTACCCCCTGTAAATAGACAAGTTATTACCTCATACCCCAGCACATCAACTCGGTACTGGTACTCCCTGTATATAGCCATGTTATTTTTACTCGTTATTTTACTGTGTATTCATTCCGTGTGTTTATTTTTTTATCTTTAACTCTGCATTGTTGGAGAGGACCCATAAGTAAGCATTTCACTGTTGATCTACACCTGTTGTTTATGAAGCATACCATTTGATTTGACACACACACACGAACGAAGGGGTAGATGAAGGAAACAGGAAATCAGGGAGGGAAGGAGAGAGTTAGGCAAGATAAAACACATTGACATCCCAGTCAGCCTGTACATTCCTATGTTCCTGCCTTTCTAGGGAGTTTTTCCCAGCCACTGTGCTTCTACATCTGCATTGCTTGCTGTTTGGGATTTTAGGCTGGAATTCTGTACAGCACTTTGTGACATCTGCTGATGTAAAAAGGGCTTTAGAAATACATTTGATTGACACATTAAGTCACATGCTATTGACTGGAACTGATTTCATTTCACTGAGAATGGATGCCTCAAACAACACACACACAACATATTCTGCCTGGCTACCACAACAGTAAGACTGGTGTGTCTTTTGTTGGGGAAAACAGTACAGCTACATTACTGTACTCCTACCAAACATCTCCCACTAACTGGTTTAGACAGGTAAATCGTGTTCAGAGGGTACAGCACAGTATAGATTCATCTCAAACTGAACACTAAGTCCTTTATCGAGTGATCGAGTGCTCAAAGTGATCGGTTTGAGATTCAACCTATGTCAACGTACTATTCCATACTGAGTCAACAGCTCATGGGGAATTCATTATTTATAAATAATGACAAGTCCCATCATATCTGCTGATCTACTACTGCAATACTGTAGTATAGGTCCTGTATGAACACTGCACAGGAAGAGAGGTTTATAGGGTCATGTGTGTGTGTGTGTGTGTGTGTGTGTGTGTGTGTGTGTGTGTGTGTGTGTGTGTGTGTGTGTGTGTGTGTGTGTGTACACTCACTCTCAAGGTGGCGTACACAGACTCCATAGAGCAGGGCGATGTGCTTATGGGAGACCTGCCGCATCATACTAGCTGTCTCAAAAAAGGCCTGGGGAGAGAGAGGGATAACAGGAGAGAGAGAGATAGGAAGAGACAGGAGAGAGAGGGAGAGACAGAGGGGGAGGACAGGAGAGAGTGAGAGGGAGAGACAGAGAAGGAGAGAGAGATGGAGATGGAGAGACAGGGGGTGGGGGGCAGGAGAGAGGGAGAGAGATGGAGGACAGGAGAGAGAGAGGGAGAGACAGAGAAGGAGAGAGATATGGAGATGGAGAGACAGGGGGTGGGGGGGCAGGAGAGAGGGAGTGAGAAGGAGAGGCAGAGGGAGAGGCAGAGATGGAGGACAGGAGAGAGAGACAGATACAGATGGAGGACAAGAGAGAGGTAGAGACAGAGGGAGAGACAGCGAAGGAGACAGATGGAGGACAGGAGAGGGAGCGACAGAGGGAGAGACAGAGGGAGAGATGGGGGGGCAGGACAGAAAGAGGGAGGCAGAGGGAGAGACAGAGATGGAGGACAGGAGAGGGCGTGACAGAGGGGGAGACAGAGAGTCAGAGTTAGCTAATATGGAATGTGGCATAATACTGACACAGTCTAATAAAAGGCATGAGCTGGTGCACCCCCAGAGAACATTATTTAGTGCTGACGTGCTGACTAACAGAGAATACATTGGAAGCTATTTAAATAAAGAGAGTCACACACACATATACAGTTGGAGCCGGAAGTTTACGTACACTTAGGTTGGAGTCATTGAAACTCGTTTTTCAACCACCCCACAAATGTCTTGGTAATAATAAGTGTGGAGGAAAAAGGGGGAGGTTTGCAAGCCGAAGAACACCATGCCAACCGTGAAGCACGGGGGTGGCAGCATCATGTTGTGGGGTGCTTTGCTGCAGAAGGGACTGGTGCACTTCACAAAATAGATGGAATCATGAGACAGGAAAATTATGTGGATATATTGAAGCAACATCTCAAGACATCAGTCAGGAAGTTAAAGCTTGGTCGCAAAGGGGTCTTCCAAATGGACAATGACCCCAAGCATACTTCCAAAGTTGTGGCAAAATGGCTTAAGGACAACAAAGTCAAGGTATTGAAGTGGCCATCAAAAGCACTGACCTCAATCCCATAGAAAATTTGTGGTCAGAGCTGAAAAAGCGTGTGCGAGCAAGGAGGCCTACAAACTTGACTCAGTTACACCAGCTCTGTCAGGAGGAATGGGCCAAAATGCACCTAACTTATTGTGGGAAGCTTGTGGAAGGCTACCCAAAACGTTTGACCCAAGTTAAACAATTTAAAGGCAATGCTACCAAATACTAATTGAGTGTATGTAAACTTCTGACCCACTGGGAATGTAATGAAAGAAATAAAAGCTGCAATAAATCATTATTTCTACTATTATTCTGACGTAGTGTTGCTCCTAACTGACCTAAGACAGGGATTTTTTACTAGCATTAAATGTCAGGAATTGTGAAAAACTGAGCTTAAATGTATTTGGCTAAAGTGTATGTAAACGTACGACTTCAACTGTATACATACATACATACATACATACATACAGTTGGAATCGGCTGAACTTTGATAATTGAGATAGGAAATGAATGATAGGAAATGAAAGAGAATTGGTTTTATATCTCTGAAGAAAGACAGATGGCTTCAGAATGTGTTGGGGGGATGAGATGAGAGCAATGTGTGAAACAGGGGAGGCAGATGGCTGTGGAATGTGTTGGAATGTGTTGGAATGTGTTGGAATGTGTTGGAATGTGTTGGAATGTGTTGGGGGGATGAGATGAGAGCAACGTGAGAAACAGGGGAGACAGATGGCTGTGGAATGTGTTGGAATGTGTTGGAATGTGTTGGAATGTGTTGGGGGGGTGAGAGGAGAGCAACTTGTGAAACATGGGAGACAGATGGCTGTGGAATGTGTTGGAATGTGTTGGAATGTGTTGGGGGGATGAGATGAGAGCAACGTGAGAAACAGGGGAGATAGATGGCTGTGGAATGTGTTGGAATGTGTTGGAATGTGTTGGAATGTGTTGGGGGGTGAGAGGAGAGCAACGTGTGAAACAGGGGAGACAGATGGCTGTGGAATGTGTTGGAATGTGTTGGAATGTGTTGGGGGGATGAGAGGAGAGCAACGTGAGAAACAGGGGAGACAGATGGCTGTGGAATGTGTTGGAATGTGTTGGAATGTGTTGGGGGGATGAGAGGAGAGCAATGTGAGAAACAGGGGAGACAGATGGCTGTGGAATGTGTTGGAATGTGTTGGAATGTGTTGGGGGGATGAGAGGAGAGCAACGTGAGAAACAGGGGAGACAGATGGCTGTGAAATGTGTTGGAATGTGTTGGAATGTGTTGGAATGTGTTGGGGGGGTGAGAGGAGAGCAACGTGTGAAACAGGGGAGACAGATGGACATCTGTGGATTAGATGAAGGAGGGGTTGAGGTCAGGAGGGGAGGACAGATTCTCTTAAGGGAGTAATAAAGGTTTGTTATCCTGTTAGCCTTTTTATTAGCTTCCTGTGGAGCCATAAACTGTAAGAATTGGAGAGAACGAGGAGTGTTTTAAGTAGGATGTATGTAACTGTGTTGTGAGGAATGTTTTCCTGTCTGATTACAGCTGTACAGAACCTTTGGGAAGAATTAAACTTGGTTAAAGCTTCTCTAGTGTCCGTGAGTTATTTACTTTGAAAAAGAAGAACCTAACAATATATACACATATATATACACACACACACACACACACACACACACTAATGTATTGGGTACAAAAACAGCATCGTGTCGGCATCACTGTGCATTCTTCACGCTTCTTGAGGGAGTCCCTAAAGTAATCCCATGATGTAGATGGTGTATGTGTGTCTTACCAGGGAGATGTCTCTGTGTCCGGACCCCAACACCTTCAGCACTACTTTTAGCTCCTGAGAGGGATAGTATCCTGCATCCTCCTCACTCTTCACCTTCAGTACTCCAGCATAGATGTTGGTCCGGGTACCCAGCCCCAGGTGTTCTCCCTGATAGATACAGGAGGAAGAGGACAGAGAGTTAGTCAATACACACTCATAACATATACACATCATCGTAAATACACACTGGTGACAAACACCAGTAAGAAAACACTGAAGGGCTGAAGTCCCTAGAAAAGTAACGATTGACAAAGTCTCTGTCAGCCGATGGATGGATGGATGTGACAAGAGGTACGGTTTGTGTGTGTAGCAAAGTGTAACGTAGCAGTGTGTAGCAAGTGTCTAGCAGAGTGTGTAGCGTGTGTGTAGCAAAATGTAAAATAGCAGAGTGTGTAGCGTGTGTCTAGCAGAGTGTGTAGCGTGTGTCTAGCAGTGTGTGTAGCGTGTGTCTAGCAGAGTGTGTAGCGTGTGTCTAGCAGAGTGTGTAGCATGTGTCTAGCAGTGTGTGTAGCAAAGTGTAAAGTAGCAGAGTGTGTAGCGTGTGTATAGCAGAGTGTGTAGCGTGTGTCCAGCAGAGTGTGTAGCGTGTGTCCAGCAGAGTGTGTAGCGTGTGTCCAGCAGAGTGTGTAGCGTGCGTGTGTTTTATTTTTATTTCACCTTTATTTAACCAGGTAAGCTATTTGAGAACAAGTTCTCATTTACAACTGTGACCTGGCCAAGATAAAGCATAGCAGTGCGACAGAAACAACAACACAGAGTTACACATGGAATAAACAAGCGTACAGTCAATAACACAATAGAAAAAAAGAAAGTCTATATACAGTGTGTGCAATTGGCATGAGGAGGTAAGGCAAAAAATAGGCCATTGTAGCAAAGTAATTACAATTCAGCAGATTAACACTGAAGTGATAGATGAGCAGATGATGATGATGGTGTGTAAGTAGTGATACTGGTGTGCAAAAGAGCAGTAAAGTAAATAAAACAATATGGGGATGAGGTAGGTAGATTGGACGGGCTATTTACAGATGGACAATGTACAGCTGCAGCGATCGGTTACCTGCTCAGATAGCTGATGTTTAAAGTTAGTGAGGGAAAAGTAAGTCTCCAGCTTCAGCGATTATTGGAATTCGTTCCAGTCACTGGTAGCAGAGGACTGGAAGGAAAGGCGGCCAAAGAGGTGTTGGCTTTGGGGATGACCAGTGAGATATACCTGCTGGAGCGCGTGCTATGGGTGGGTGTTGTTATCGTGACCAGTGAGCTGAGAAGGCGGATATTTACCTAGCATACACTTATAGATGACCTGGAGCCAGTGGGTCTGGCGACGAATATGTAGCGAGGGCCAGCCGACTAGAGCATACAGGTCGCAGTGGTGGGTGGTATAAGGGGCTTTGGTAACAAAACGGAAGGCACTGTGATACACTACATCCAATTTGCCAAGTAGAGTATTGGAAGCTATTTTGTAGATGACATCGCCGAAGTCGAGGATCGGTAGGATAGTTTTACTAGGGTAAGACAGTTTTACTAGGGTAAGATTGGCGGCGTGAGTGAAGGAGGCTTTGTTGTGAAATAGAAAGCCGATTCTAGATTTGATTTTGGATTGGAGATGTTTGATATGAGTCTGGAAGGAGAGTTTACAGTCTAGCCAGACACCTAGGTATTTGTAGTTGTCCACATATTCTAGGTCAGAACCGTCCAGAGTAGTGATGCTAGTCGGCCGGGTGCGGGCAGCGAACGGTTGAAAAGCATGCATTTGGTTTTGCTAGCGTTTAAGAGCAGTTGGAGGCCACGGAAGGAGTGTTGTATGGTATTGAAGCTTGTCTGGAGGTTAGTTAACACAGTGTCCAAAGAAGGGCCAGTTTTATACAGAATGGTGTCGTCTGCGTAGAGGTGGATCAGGGAATCACCCGCAGCAAGAGCGACATCATTGATATATACAGAGAAAAGAGTCGGCCTGAGAATTGAACCCTGTAGGACCCCCATAGAGACTGCCAGAGGTCCGGACAACAGGCCCTCCGATTTGACACACAAACTTTGTCTGCGAAGTAGTTGGCGAACTAGGCGAGGCAGTCATTTGAGAAACCAAGGCTATTGAGTCTGCCGATAATAATATGGTGATTGACAGAGTTGAAAGCCTTGGCCAGGTCGATGAAGACGGCTGCACAGTACTGTCTTTTATCAATGGCGGTTATGATATCGTTTAGTACCTTGAGCATGGCTGAGGGGCACCCATGACCAGCTCGGAAACCGGATTGCACAGCAGAGAAGGTACGGTGGGATTCGAAATGGTCAGTGATCTGTTTATTTACTTGGCTTTAAAAGACTAGAAAGGCAGGGCAGAATGGATACAGGTCTATAACAGTTTTGGTCTAGAGTGTCACCCCCTTTGAAGAGGGGAATGACTGCGGCAGCTTTCCAATCTTTAGGGATCTCAGACGATACGAAAGAGGTTGAACAGACTGGTAATAGGGGTTGCAACAATGACGACGGATCATTTTAGAAAGAGAGGGTCCAGATTGTCTAGCCCAGCTGATTTGTACGGGTCCAGGTTTTGCAGCTCTTTCAGAACATCTGCGTTCTGGATTTGGGTGAAGGAGAAGCTGGGAAGGTTCAAGCAAGTAGCTGCGGGAGGTGCGGAGCTGTTGGCCCGGGGTTGGAGTAACCAGGAGGAAAGCATGGCCAGCCGTAGAGAAATGCTTATTGAAATGTTCGATCATCATGGATTTATCGGTGGTGACCGTGTTGCCTACCCTCATTGCAGTGGGCAGCTGGGAGGAGGTGCTCTTGTTCTCCATGGACTTTACAGTGTCCCAAAACGTTTTGGAGTTAGAGCTTCAGGATGCAAATTTCTGTTTGAAAAAGCTAGCCTTTGCTTTCCTGATTGACTGTATTGGTTCCTAACTTCCCTGAACAGTTGCATATCACGGGGACTATTCGATGCGACGCCACAGGATGTTTTTGTGCGGGTCAAGGGCAGTCAGGTCTGGAGTGAACCAAGGGCTATATCTGTTCTTAGTTCTACATTTTTTGAAAGGGGCATGCTTATTTAAGATGGTGAGGAAATTACTTTTAAAGAACGACCAGGCATCCTCGACTGACGGGATGAGGTCAATATCCTTCCAGGATACCCGGGCCAGGTCGATTAGAAAGGCCTGCTCGCAGAAGTGTTTTAGGGAGCGTTTAAAGGTGATGAGGGGTGGTCGTTTGACCGCGGACCGATAGAGGATGCAGGCAATGAGGCAGTGATCGCTGAGATCCTGATTGAAAACAGCAGAGGTGTATTTGGAGGGCAAGTTGGTCAGGATAATATCTATGAGGGTGCCCATGTTTACGGATTTAGGGTTTTACCTGGTGGTTTCCTTGATGATTTGTGTGAGATTGAGGGCATCTAGTTTAGATTGTAGGACTGCTGGGGTTTTAAGCATATCCCAGTTTAGGTCACCTAACAGAACGAACTCTGAAGATAGATGAGGGGCAATCAATTCACATATGGTGTCCAGGGCACAGCTGGGAGCTAAGTGGAGAGATTCATTTTTTAAATTAGTAGCTTGAACTGTTTGGGCATAGACCTGGAAAGTATGACAGAACTTTGCAAGCCATCTCTGCAGTATATTGCAACTCCTCCCCCTTTGACAGTTCTATCTTGATGGAAAATGTTGTAGTTGGGTATGGAAATCTCAACATTTTTGGTGGCATTCCTCAGCCAGGATTCAGACACGGCAAACGGCAAGGACATCAGGGTTGGCGGAGTGTGCTAAAGCAGTGAGTAAAACAAACTTAGGGAGGAGGCTTCTGATGTTAACATGCATGAAACCAAGGCTTTTTCGATTACAGAAGTCAACAAATGAGAGTGCCTGGGGACACGCAGGGCCTGGGTTAGCCTCCACATCACCCGAGAAACAGAGGAGGAGTAGGATGAGGGTACGGCTAAAGGCTAGCAAAACTGGTCGTCTAGTGCGTTGTTGACAGAGAATAAAAGGAGCAGATTTCTGGCCGTGGTAGAATAGATTCAGGGCATAATGTACAGACAGGGGTATGGTGGGGTGCGGATACAGTGGAGGTAAGCCCAGGCACTGAGTGATGATAAGCGGGGTTGCATCTCTGGACACGCTGGTTATACTGGGTGAGATCACCGCATGTGTGGGAGGTGGGACAAAGGAGGTATCTAAGGCATGTACAGTGGGACTAGGGGCTCCGCAGTAAACTAAAACAATGACAATTATCCTAAACAACAGTATGCAACGCATATTGACATTTGAAAGTGACAAAGTGAGGCATAAAGCAATCACAGGTGATGATTGGGAGAGCTAGCTAAGACAACAACGGGTAAGACAACAACAGCTAATCAGCTAAGACAACAACAACAGGTAAAATGGCGATGAATGGGCAGAGAGGGTCGGTTAACTACACACAGGGCCTGAGTTCGGGGCTAGGGCCGACAGATAAACAAATATAAACAATATGGAGTACCGTGATAAATGAACAGTCCAGCAGGCATCAGCTATGTAGCCAAGTGACCATAGGGTCCAGTGTACAGCAATAGATGGAACAGGGAAGCCGCGGGGTAGTCGTTGCTACGCTAGCATGCGGGAGACACGGCGTTTAAAGTTTGCAGTCCGGGGTAAGTAGAAGCGTCTGCTCCGACGTCCGGCAAAGGCCGGTTGAAGGCACAGCTGATGGAATTACGTCTGCGGACCAGTCGTGGTGGTACGGCGGGGCGCCGTGTCGACGAAGGGACCGGGCCAGATGGCAAAAGAGGTATTGTAGTTGTGGTAATTTCGTTTGCTAGCCGGGAGATGAGCCTGGCTCAGGGCTAGCTTCGGGGCTGGGTCACTCAGTGGCAGCTAGCTAGCTGTGATGATCAATGGTCCAGGGTTTACGGCAGGAATCGGAGCAGAGGGTAAAGGCTGCTAGCAGTGGCTAACAATGACTAAATAACTAGTAGCTAATTAGCTGGCTAGCTGTTGAAGAAAGTTTTGGCTATAAGGTCTAAAAAATTGCGGATCTGTGTCACATTGAGTGAGGCGGGTTACTGGAAGGTATATTTAATTTAAAAAGGAAAAAAGAGATTGAAAAATAAATTGGAATATATACAAAAAAGACGAAAAATAGAAGAAGTAAACGAGAGGACGACTAACCACGTCTGCACTGCTACGTCATCTTGAGAAAAAAAAGAAAAAAAGTGTATGTGTGTCGCAGTGTATGTAGAGGTGTGTGTGCGTAGCAGTGTGTGTGTGTGTGTGTGTAGACTGTATGTGTCACAGTGTGTGTAAAGGTGTGTGTGTAGCAGTGTGTGTAGAGGTGTGTGTGTCGCAGTGTGTGTAGTAGCAGTGCAGTGCACCTGCATGATCTCCTCCTTGAGAATTCTGTGGAAGCTGAGTTGACTCTCCTGCAGGGTTGTCTGGGGAACCAGCACTCTGTCCTTAGTTACCACCAGCAGGTTGGACACCTCTGAAAAACACACACGCACACACACAAAATGTTAGCCAGTGCAGCACACCAGGGCACACAACAACAACAAAAAGCTTTTCAAGGCCCAGTGCGGTCAAAAAATGTGATTTTCTTGTTTTATATGTACTTCCGCAATATTTGGGTGGAATAATATTGTGAAAATGATGATAATGCCCTTTTAGTATAAGAACTGTTTGAAAAGACCGCCTGATATTTCAGCCTGTTTTGGTGGGATGGAGTTTTGGCCTTCCATGATGACATAGCCATGTGGTAAATTAGTTAACTTCTTATGGCTGCAGGGGCAGTATTGAGTAGCTTGGATGAAAGGTGCCCAGAGTAAACGGCCTGCTCCTCAGTCCCAGTTACTAATATATGCATATTATTATTAGTATTGGATGGAAAACACTCTGAAGTTTCTAAAACTGTTTGAATTATGTCTGTGAGATTAACAAAACTCATATGGCAGGCAAAAACCTGAGAAGCTCCACTTCCTGTTTGGATTTTTTCTGGGGGTGCCATATTTTCAACCAAGCTCTCATTGAAAATACAGAGAGATATGGATGGGTTTTCACTTCCTACGGCTTCCACTAGATGTCAACAGTCAATAGAACTAAGTCTGATGACTCTAATGTGAAGGGGGGTCGAAGGAGACAGAAATGAGTAATCACTGCCATGAGGTGACCATACATTCAACACGCGCGTTCACGTGAGAGGCAGCTCCGTTCCATCTCTCAATTGAAGTCGATTTAATTCTCCGGTTGGAACGTTATTCAAGATGTATGTTAACAACATTCTAAAGATTGATTCAGTACATCGTTTGACATGTTTCTACTGACTGTAACGGAACGTTTGGACATTTCGTCACGTTATAGTGGTCGCGCTTTGAGACTATGGTTAGGGTGTTTGGTAAACAATTCGAAAGTAGCTAATTTTACATAAATAACAGACATTAACGAACAAATCAAGCATTTATTGTGGACCAGGGATTCCTATGACTGCATTCTGATGAATTCATCAAAGTAAGGAAACATTTATCATGTATTTTCTGGTTTCTGTTGAGTCCAACATGGTGGCTAATTTGGCTAATCATCTGAGCTCCGTCTCAGATTATTGCATGGTTTATTTTTCCATAAAGTTTTTTTGAAAACTGACACAGCGCCTGCATTAAGGAGAGGTATATCTATAATTCCATGTGTATAACTTGTATTATCAACTATATTTATGATGAGTATTTCTGTTGAAACGATGTGGCTATGCAAAGTCACTTGATGTTTTTGCAACTAGTGAATCTAACGCCTCAATGTAAACTCTGATTTTTTTATATAAATATGAACTTAACCTGTTTGGGCTGCAGGGGCAGTATTGAGTAGCCGGATAAAAGGTGCCCATTTCAAACGGCCTCGTACTCAATTCTTGCTCGTACAATATGCATATTATTATTACTATTGGATAGAAAACACTCTCTAGTTTCTAAAACCGTTTGAATTATATCTGTGAGTAAAACAGAACTAATTTTGCAGCAAACTTCCTGACAGGAAGTGGAAAATCTGAAATCGATGCTCTCTTCTAGGGGCTGCCTATTAAAGTCCTTGATATTTATTAGTTTAGATGCACTTCATACGTCTTCCACTAGATGTCGACAAGGAGTGAGAAGAAATGGAGTGTGTAACTTGATCTGGGCTCGCATAATAGCTCTTGGCATGACGTGTCACCAGTTTCCTGTTTTCTGGAGAGCGCGCGAAGGGACCTGGATTTGCCTTCTGTACAGCTGTCGTTATAGACGACTAATATCCCCGGCTTTGATTTTATTTGATACATGTGACAATATCATCGTAAAGTATGTTTTTTCAATATAGTTTCATTAGATTATTGAAATTATTTCGGGTCGTTAGGCGTGTTGCGTTGTGTGCCTTTGTTCAGGAAGGAGAGCTTAGCGCCACTTTGCTAGCTTTCCGTGCTAATTGACTGGAGAAGAGGACATTCTAAATCCAAACAACGATTGTTCCCGACACAGGACCCCTTGTACAACATTCTGATGGAAGATCAGCAAAAGTAGGACCCATTTTATGATGCTATTTCATATATCTGTCGTACATGTGAACTAGTCGTTTGCGGGCAGGTTTTGGGTACTCTCTTGCCATAACGTAAACTGCATATCGTAATGAAGTTATTTTTAGAATTCTAACACGGCGATTGCATTAAGAACTAGTGTATCTATCATTTCCTATACAACATGTATTTTTTATGTTTATGAATAGCTATTTGGTCAGAATATGTGTGTCAGAAAAATATCCGGACGTTGTGGGAAAAAGATGCTACGTTAGCACAACGTTAGCACAATGTATAACCACTGATTTCAGCTCTAAATATGCACATTTTCGAACAAAACATAAGTGTATGTATAACCTGATGTTATAGGACTGTCATCTGATGAAGCTATCAAGGTTAGTCAAAAATTATATATCTTGCTGGTTTATTCGCTATCGCTAACGTGCCTTGATGAATGAATGCGGTAGTGTGGTAGGCTATTGTAGTAAGCTAATATAATGCTATATTGTGTTTTCACTGTAAAACACTTAAAAAAAATCGGAAATATTGGCTGGATTCACAAGATGTTTGTCTTTAATCAAACAAAACATGCATGTATTGTGTAACATGAAGTCCTATGAGTGTCATCTGATGAAAATAATCGAAGGTTAGTGATTAATTTTGATCTCTATTCTGGTTTTTGTGAAAGCTATCTTTAGCTGGAAAAAATGGCTGTGGTTATTGTGGTTTTGTGGTGACCTAACATAATCATTTGTAGTGCTTTCGCTGAAAAGCCTATTTGAAAATCGGACACTTTGGTGGGATTAACAACAAGATTACCTTTAAAATGATATAAGACACATGAATGTCTGAGGAATTTTAATTATGAGATTTCTGGTTTTTGAATTTTGGCGCCCTGCACTTCGACTGGCTGTTGTCATATCGATCCCGTTAACGGGACTGCAGCCATAAGAAGTTTAAAGGGAAAATATTTTCTACTTCATATTCAGCATCTCCAGAACCACCCCAACATCAACTTACGTTTGTATATATACAGTTGAAGTCGGAAGTTTTTATACACTTAGGTTGGAGTCATTAAAACTCAGTTTTTCAACCACTCCACACATTTCTTGTTAACAAACTATAGTTTTGGCAAGTCGGTTATGTCACGCCCTGGCCTTAGTATTCTTTGTTTTCTTTAGTTAGGTCAGGGTGTGACATGGGAAGTTGTGTGTTTTGTCTAGTTTAGGGTGTGTGTATTGTTTAGGGGGTGTTGTATAGTGTATGGGGTTATGTTCAGGAGAGAGTTCTAGGAAAGTCTATGGTTGCCTGGTTTGGTTCTCAATCAGAGACAGATGTCATTAATTGTCTCTGATTGGGAGCCATATTTAAGGCAGCCATAGGCTTTAGGTGATTGTGGGAGATTGTCTATGTTGAACGTAAGTAGCTTGTGTGTGCACTTTCGTTTGTAGCTTCACGGTTGTTTGTTGTTTTGTATAGTTTGTATAAGTGTTTCGTTTCGTGTTCATCTTCGTCGTAAAATAAAAGATGTATTCATATCACGCTGCGCCTTGGTCCATTCATTCACATCAAGACGACCGTGACAGAATCTCCCACCACACATGGATCAAGCAGCGTGAGCGGAACCAACAACAGCGGCAAAGTAACCAGGACTCGTGGACATGGGAGGATGTATTGGACGGCAAGGGTTGCTACACATGGGAGGAGATCCGAGCTGGAAGAGATCGCCTTCCATGGGAACAGCTGGAGGCGATTAGGAGAGCAGAGGCAACCGGAGAGAGGAACCGAAGTTGAGGGTACGCGACTAGCAAGGAAGCCTGTGAGTAAACCCCAAAAATGTCTTGGGGGGGGGGGGGGGGGGAAGAGGTAGTGGGCCGAGGGCAGGTAACTTCCCAGGCTAAACGTGGAGAGCGGGAGTACGGGCAGACACCGTGTTACGCAGTAGAGCGCACGGTGTCTCCTGTACGTGTGCATAGCCCGGTGCGGGTTATTCCACCTCCCCGAACTGGCAGGGCTAGATTGAGTATTGAGCCGGATGTCATGAAGCCGGCCCTACATATCTGGCCACCAGTGCGTCTCCTCGGTCCGGCTTACATGGCACCAGCCTTACGCATGGTGTCCCCGGTTCGCCTACATAGCCCGGTGCGGGTTATTCCACCTCCCCGCACTGGTCGGGCGACGGGGAGCATTCAACCAGGTAAGGTTGGGCAGGCTCAAGGGAGCCAGTACGCCTGCACGGTCCGGTATTTCCGGCGCCACCTCCCCGCTCCAGGCCAGTACCACCAGTGCCTACACCACGCACCAGGCTTCCAGTGCGTCTCCAGAGCCCTGTTCCTCCTCCACGCACTCTCCCTATGGTGCGTGTCTCCAGTCCAGTACCACCAGTTCCGGCACCACGCACTAAGCCTCCTGTGCGTCTCCAGAGCCCTGTACGCGCTGTTCCTTCTCCCCGTACTCGCCCTGATGTGCGTGCCCTCAGCCCGGTACTACCAGTGCCGGTACCACGCACCAGGCCTATAGTACGCCTTGAGAGTCCAGTGTGCCCTGTTGTTGTTCCCCGCACTAGCCTGAAGGTGCATGTCCTTAGCCCGGTACCTCCAGTTCCGGCACCACGCACCAGGCCTACAGTGCGTCTCAGCCGGCCTGAACTGCCCGTCTGCCCAACGGCGCCTGAACTGCCCGTCTGCCCAACGACTCCTGAACTGCCCGTCTGCCAAGTGCCGCATGAGCCGCCCGTCTGCCAAGTGCCGCATGAGCCGCCCGTCTGTATTGAGCCTGCAAAGCCGCCCGTCTGTATTGAGCCTGCAAAGCCGCCCGTCTGCCATGAGCCTGCAAAGCCGCCCGTCTGCCATGAGCCTGCAAAGCCGCCCGTCTGCCATGAGCCTGCAAAGCCGCCCGTCTGCCATGAGCCTGCAAAGCCGCCCGTCTGCCATGAGCCTGCAAAGCCGCCCGTCTGCCATGAGCCTGCAAAGCCGCCCGTCTGCCATGAGCCTGCAAAGCCGCCCGTCTGCCATGAGCCTGCAAAGCCGCCCGTCTGCCATGAGCCGCTAGAGCCTTCCGCCAGACCGGATCGGCCAGAGCCTTCCGCCAGACCGGATCGGCCAGAGCCTTCCGCCAGACCGGATCGGCCAGAGCCTTCCGCCAGACCGGATCGGCCAGAGCCTTCCGCCAGACCGGATCGGCCAGAGCCTTCCGCCAGACCGGATCAGCCAGAGCCTTCCGCCAGACCGGATCAGCCAGAGCCTTCCGCCAGACCGGATCAGCCAGAGCCTTCCGCCAGACCGGATCAGCCAGAGCCGTCAGCGAGCCATGACCAGCCAGAGCCGTCAGCGAGCCATGACCAGCCAGAGCCGTCAGCGAGCCATGACCAGCCAGAGCCGTCAGCGAGCCATGACCAGCCAGAGCCGTCAGCGAGCCATGACCAGCCAGAGCCGTCAGCGAGCCATGACCAGCCAGAGCCGTCAGCGAGCCATGACCAGCCAGAGCCGTCAGCGAGCCATGACCAGCCAGAGCCGTCAGCGAGCCATGACCAGCCAGCGAGCCATGACCAGCCAGCGAGCCATGACCAGCCAGAGCCGTCATCCAGCCAGGATCCGCCAGAGCCATGACCAGCCAGAGCCGTCATCCAGCCAGGATCCGCCAGAGCCAGCCAGCCAGGATCCGCCAGAGCCAGCCAGGATCAGCCAGCCAGTCCGGAGCTGCCGTCCCTCAGTCCGGAGCTGCCGTCCCTCAGTCCGGAGCTGCCGTCCCTCAGTCCGGAGCTGCCGTCCCTCAGTCCGGAGCTGCCGTCCCTCAGTCCGGAGCTGCCGTCCCTCAGTCCGGAGCTGCCGACCCTTATCCTGGTGCTGACCCTTATCCTGGTGCTGACCCTTATCCTGGTGCTGACCCTTATCCTGGTGCTGACCCTTATCCTGGTGCTGACCCTTAGTCCGGTGCTGCCCCTTAGTCTGGTGCTGCCACTTAGTCCGGTGCTGCCCCTTAATCTGCCCCAAATGGGTCTTCCAAATGGGCAATGACCCCAAGCATACTTCCAAAGTTGTGGCAAAATGGCTTCAAGACAACAAAGGCAAGATATTGGAGTGGCCATCACAAAGCCTTGACCTCAATCCCATAGAAAATATGTGGGCAGAACTGAAAAAGCGTGAGCGAGCAAGGAGGCCTACAAACCTGACTCCGTTACACCAGCTCTGTCAGGAGGAATGGGCCAAAATTCACCCAATTTATTGTGGGGCGCTTGTGGAAGGCTACCTGAAATGTTTGACCCAAATTAAACAATTTAAAGGCAATGCTACCAAATACCAATTGAGTATATGTAAACTTCTGACCCACTGGGAATGTGATGAACGAAATAAAAGCTGCAAGAAATCCTTCTCTCTACTATTATTATGGCATTTCACATTCTTAAAATAAAGTGGTGATCCTAACTGACCGAGTACAGGGAATTTATACTAGGGTTAAATGTCAGGATTTGTGAAAAACTGAATTTAAATGTATTTGGCTAAGGTATATGTAAACTTCTGACTTCATCTGTATAGTGTGTGTGGCCACACTCGTTGCTGACAGGTATATAAAATTGAGCGCACAGCCATGCAATCTCCATAGAAAAACATTGGTAGTAGAATGGCCTTACTGAAGAGCTCAGTGACTTTCAACATGAGACAGTCATAGGATGCCACCTTTCCAACAAGTCAGTTAGTCAAATTTATGCCCTTCTAGAGCTGCCCCGATCAATTGTTGTTATTGTGAAGTGGAAATGTCTCGTAGCAACAACGGCTGAGCCCGCAAAGTGGCTTTTAACAAATGATGAGGATGCATTGCCTACTAATTGGTTAATGATGTCATTGGAAACACTTAACTTCCTCTATCTTTTTTTTAATACAAAACATAGAACCGCTCCATGACACATACAGATCCAGTCAAAAGTTTGGACACCTATTCATTCAAGGGTTTTTCTTTATTTTACTATTTTCTACATTGTAGAATAATAGTGAAGACATCAAATCTATGAAATAACACATATGGAATCATGTAGTAACCAAGAAACGTGTTAAAACAAAGCTAAATATATATGAGATTCTTCAAAGTAGCCACCCTTTGCCTTGATGACAGCTTTGCAGACTCTTGGCATTCTAGCAACCAGCTTCACCTGGAATGGTTTGTTGGCTAAATTTCCTTCACTCTGCAGTCCAACTCATCCCAAACCATCTCAATTGGGTTGAGGTGGGGTGATTGTGGAGGCCAGGCCATCTGATGCAGCACTCCATCACTCTCCTTCTTGGTCAAATAGCCCTTTCACAGCATGGAGGTGTGTTGGGTCATTGTCCTGTAGAAAAACAAATGATATTCCCACTAAGCGCAATTGCGTATCGCTGCAGAATGCTGTGGTAGCCATGCTGGTTAAGTGTGCTTTGAATTTTAAATAAATCACAGACAGTGTCACCAGAAAAGCACCCACACACCTCCTCCTTCATGCTTCACAGTGGGAACCGTTCACCCACACTGCGTCTCACAAAGAAAGGGCGGTTGGAACCAAAAATTTAAAATTTGGACTAATCAAAGACAGATTTCCACCGGTCTAACATCTATTGCTGGTGTTTCTTGGCCCAAGCAAGTCTCTTCTTCTTAATGGTGTCCTTTAGTAGTGGTTTCTTTGCAGCAATTCGACCACGAAGGCCTGATTCACGCAGTCTCCTCTGAACAGTTGATGTTGAGATGTGCCTGTTACTTGAATTCTGTGAAGCATTTATTTGGGCTGCAATCTGAGGCTGGTAACTCTAATGAACTTATCCTCTTGCAGCAGAGGTAACTCTGGGTCTTCCTTTCCTGTGGCAGTCCTCATGAGAGCCAGTTTCATCATAGCGCTTGATGGTTTTTGCAACTGCACTTGAAGAAACTTTTATTTTATTTATTTATTTCACCTTTATTTAACCAGGTAGGCAAATTGAGAACACGTTCTCATTTACAATTGCGACCTGGCCAAGATAAAGCAAAGCAGTTCGACACATACAACAACACATAGTTACACATGGAGTAAAACAAACATACAGTCAATAATACAGTGAAAAATAAGTCTATATACAATATGAGCAAGTGAGGTGAGATAAGGGAGGTGAAGGCAAACAAAATATATATATAAATAAATAAAAATATAAAAAGGCCATGGTGGCGAAGTAAATACAATATAGCAAGTAAAAAATAAAAAACACTGGAATGGTTGGTTTGCAGTGGAAGAAGGTGCAAAGTAGAGATAGAAATAATGGGGTGCAAAGGAGCAAAATAAATAAATACAGTAGGTAAAGAGGTAGTTGTTTGGGCTAAATTATAGATGGGCTATGTACAGGTGCAGTAATCTATGAGCTGCTCTGACAGCTGGTGCTTAAAGCTAGTGAGGGAGATAAGTGTTTCCAGTTTCAGAGATTTTTGTAGTTCGTTCCAGTCATTGGCAGCAGAGAACTGGAAGGAGAGGCGGCCAAAGGAAGAATTGGTTTTGGGGGTGACCAGAGAGATATACCTGCTGGAGCGCGTGCTACGGGTGGGCGTTGCTATGGTGACCAGCGAGCTGAGATAAGGGGGGACTTTACCTAGCAGGGTCTTGTAGATGACCTGGAGCCAGTGGGTTTGGCGACGAGTGTGAAGCGAGGGCCAGCCAACGAGAGCGTACAGGTCGCAGTGGTGGGTAGTATATGGGGCTTTGGTGACAAAACGGATGGCACTGTGATAGACTGCATCCAATTTATTGAGTAGGGTTTTGGAGGCTATTTTGTAAATGACATCACCGAAGTCGAGGATTGGTAGGATGGTCAGTTTTACAAGGGTATGTTTGGCAGCATGAGTGAAGGATGCTTTGTTGCGGAATAGGAAGCCGATTCTAGATTTAACTTTGGATTGGAGATGCTTGATGTGAGTCTGGAAGGAGAGTTTACAGTCTAACCAGACACCTAGGTATTTGTAGTTGTCCACATATTCTAAGTCAGAGCCGTCCAGAGTAGTGATGTTGGACAGGCGGGCAGGTGCAGGCAGCGATCGGTTGAAGAGCATGCATTTAGTTTTACTTGTATTTAAGAGCAATTGGAGGCCACGGAAGGAGAGGAAGGAAAGGAAAGTTATTAAAATGTTCTGCATTGACTGACCTTCATGTCTTAAAGTAATGATGGACTGTCGTTTCTCTTTGCTTATTTGAGCTGTTCTTGCCATAATATGGACTTGGTCTTTTACCAAATAGGACTAGGGCTATTTTCTGTATACCACCCCTACCTTGTCACAACACAACTGATTGGCTCAAACACATTAAGAAGGAAAGAAATTCCACAAATTTACTTTTAACAAGGCACACCTGTTAATTGAAATGCATTCCAGGTGACTACTTTATGAAGCTAGTTGAGAGAATGCCAAGAGTGTACAAAGCTGTCAAGGAAAAGGGTGGCTACTTTTTTTTTTAAGTAACCACTTTTTTGGTTACTACATGATTCCATGTGTTATTTCATAGTTTTGATGTCTTCACTATCATTCTACAATGTAGAAAACAGTACAAATAAAGAAAAACCTTTGAATGAGTAGGTGCGTCCAAACTTTTGAATGCTACTTACTGTATGTTAGAAGAAATGATGAATATGTAGTTGAAAAAAGTAGAAATGTCCCTTTAGTTAATAACAAAGAGAGATCTAAACCTCAGCAAATTGTCCATTGTCCCCTCCCCATTCAGACCACTCCAAGACAGTCCTAGCTAAATTATTGCCTGAGAAATTGCTATTTTTTGTTTCTTTTTGACCATTTTAATTGAAAACAATCATAATAAGGTACTTTATTGTTGGAGATCGAAACAGCTGCATGGGACCTTTAAAACTTTTCAGTTTTGGTACCTAATGAGCACCACCCACGCTTCTGCAACAAAACACCAGTCTCCCTATCAGCTGGTAAAGAATGAACAAAGACTATGAATGGCTTATACCATGTGGAGATGAAGCAGCATTGTTTACATATCAACCCAAGAGACTATGTAGCCTATTTTAACAAGCAAAATGTAGGTCAAGTTATGCAAGTTGTTGACTGTGACACGTGCTGTTGAGTTTGGTCTGACATCTTTATTATTTGGTGGGGATGGGGTGGGGTGGGGATGGTTTTCAGCTTGACAACAACAAGTGTGTCTGCTTGCATAAGCAAAATGGGTGTGTATATGCGAGTAGTACACATGAGTATATGCACGTTGGTGTGTGTGTGGAGTTTGAACACCCCCGCAGTATGTGGCTGGGTGAAGAGGAGGAAGTGATGTTCTGACAATACGAACTCTCTGTGGTTGACAACACACACACACACATTTGTTTTACTATCCTTGTGGGGACCAAACAATTGATTCCCATTCAAAATCTTAACCCCAACCTTAATTCTACCCCTAACCCTAAAATAGCCTTTCTCCTTGTGGGGACTGGCGAAATGTCCGCATTTGTGTGATTATTCCTTGTTTTACCATAGTAAAACCAAAAATGTGCGCAGACACACACACAACACCATAAAAACTAGGGGTGTAACAGTTCACAAAACCCACAGAACAGTACATATCGGTACAGCGGGAAAATTAAATGTAATTTACAATGTTCAGCATTCACAATGTTCCTTGCATTGTCTGTTCTGACTGGATTGTTATGTTGGGCCTCTCAAGTTTCCCCTCTGATGCTGCATTTATAACAATGTGGGAGGTGAGAATTTAAATACCAGTTGGATCCAATCATGTGATTTGAAATTGTTGAGAAATGCTAATTGGCTAGTGGCCAACAAGCTGTGTCAACCATAAATGAAAAGTATTATGCTTGTAAACAAATTAAAAACCACATTAATAGATTGCCAAGAAAAAGCTACACTAAGGCAGCCAAACCGAGGTACAAAGTCAGACAAGAGCAGCATTTCTCCAGCAATGACTGCTTGTCTGTCTAGAAAGGGGCGGCAGGCTGCTTGAATACAGAGGGGAGACGATGTTGTGTTCTTCTTTTTTGTTGCATTTCTGTCTAACTACAGTATACTGGGGTGATGTCGGTGCAAATGTGTCAACAATTTTGAGGTGTTGGCAACTGCATAGACTATTCTCGTTGGCCATGGCGACATACTGTTAATGTTTTATGCACAACTCTCTGTCCATCGCCATTGTAATCTATTGGGAAGCTGGGATTCTCCATCCATCAATCTACTGGGATCCTCCATCATTGTTTAAATCCTCCTAGTTTATCGACCCCACCACTCGCCGTCGTACATAACTATTTCCCAGCTGCCTCTCACAAAAGGACAGCTTGAAATGCCCAAATTCAGATTCAAATTTTGATTGCAACATGCGCATAAGCTCTACTCGTTTGTTTTTTTAAAAAGCATAAGCTCTACTCGTTTGTTTTTTTAAAAAGCATAAGCTCTACTCGTTTGTTTTTTTAAAAAGCATAAGCTCTACTCGTTTGTTTTTTTTAAAGCATAAGCTCTACTCGTTTTTTTTTTTTTAAAGCATAAGCTCTACTCGTTTTTTTTTTTTTAAAGCATAAGCTCTACTCGTTTGTTTTTTTTAAAAAGCATAAGCTCTACTCGTTTGTTTTTTTTAAAAAGCATAAGCTCTACTCGTTTTTAAAAAAAAAAGCATAAGCTCTACTCGTTTTTTTAAAAAAAGCATAAGCTCTACTCGTTTTTTTAAAAAAAGCATAAGCTCTACTCGTTTGTTTTTTTTAAAAAGCATAAGCTCTACTCGTTTTAAAAAAAAAAAGCATAAGCTCTACTCGTTTTTTAAAAAAAAGCATAAGCTCTACTCGTTTTTTAAAAAAAGCATAAGCTCTACTCGTTTTTAAAAAAAAGCATAAGCTCTACTCGTTTTTAAAAAAAAGCATAAGCTCTACTCGTTTTTAAAAAAAAGCATAAGCTCTACTTGTTTTTTTAAGCATAAGCTCTACTTGTTTTTTTAAGCATAAGCTCTACTTGTTTTTTTAAGCATAAGCTCTACTTGTTTTTTTAAGCATAAGCTCTACTTGTTTTTTTAAGCATAAGCTCTACTTGTTTTAAAAAAAAGCATAAGCTCTACTTGTTTTAAAAAAAAGCATAAGCTCTACTTGTTTTTAAAAAAAGCATAAGCTCTACTTGTTTTTAAAAAAAGCATAAGCTCTACTTGTTTTTTAAAAAAAGCATAAGCTCTACTTGTTTTTAAAAAAAAGCATAAGCTCTACTTGTTTTTTTTTTTAAAGCATAAGCTCTACTAGTTTTATTAAAGCACTACTTGTTTTTTTTAAAGCTCTACTTGTTTTTTTTAAAGCATAAGCTCGAGTTGTAAAAAAAAAAAAGCATAAGCTCTAGTTGTTACGGCTGAAATCCCGTTAACGGGATCCATATGACAACAGCCAGTGATAGTGCAGGGCGCAAAATTCAAACAACAGAAATCTCATAATTAAAATTCCTCAAACATACAAGTATTATACACCATTTTAAACATAAACTTGTTGTTAATTCCACCACAGTGTCCGATTTCAAAAAGTCTTTAAGACGAAAGCTTACCATGCGAATATGTTAGGTCAGCACCTAGTCACAGAAAAACACAGCCATTTTTCCAGCCAAAGAGAGGAGTCACAAAAAGCAGAAATAGAGATCAAATGAATCACTAACCTTTGATGATCTTCATCAGATGACACTCATAGGACTTCATGTTACACAATACATGTATGTTTTGTTCGATAAAGTTCATATTTATATCCAAAAATCTCAGTTTACATTGGCGCGTTATGTTCAGTAATGTTTTGCTTCCAAAACATCCGGTGATTTTGCAGAGAACCACATCAATTTACAGAAATACTCATAATAAACATTGATAAAAGATACAAGTGTTATGCATGGAATTATAGATAAACTTCTCCTTAATGCAACCGCTGTATCAGATTTCAAAAAAGCTTTTCGGAAAAAGAACACCATGCACCATCTGAGTACAGCGCTCAGAGACCAAAACAAGCCATACAGATACCCGCCATGTGGAGTCAACAGAAGTCAGAAATAGCATTATAAATATTCACTTACCTTTGATGATCTTCATCAGAATGCACTCCCAGTCCATCATTTATGTCCAAATACCTCCTTTTTGTTTGCGAGTTTAGTTCACAAATCCAAATTCACACGGCGCAGGCACTTAATTCAGACGACAGTTCCATTACAATTCGTAGAAACATGTCAAACGATGTCTAGAATCAATCTTTAGGATGTTTTTATCATAAATCTTCAATAATATTCCAACCGGACAATTCCTTTGTCTTTAGAAAGGAAAAGGAACGTAGCTAACTCTCACGGGCGTGCGCCTGACTGAGCTCATGGCATTCTGCCAGACACCTGACTCAATCAGCTCTTATTCTCTCCCCCTTCACAGTAGAAGCCTGAAACAAGGTTCTAAAGACTGTTGACATCTAGCGGAAGCCTTGGGAAGTGCAATCGGACCAAATTTTACACTGTATATTGGATAGGCAAAGACTTGAAAACCTACAAACCTCAGATTTCCCACTTCCTGGTTGGATCTTTTCTCAGGTTTTTGCCTGCCATATGAGTTCTGTTATACTCACAGACATCATTCAAACAGTTTTATAAACTTCAGAGTGTTTTCTATCCAAATCTACT
The DNA here is from genome assembly GCF_029448725.1 of Salvelinus fontinalis. Lineage (NCBI taxonomy): Eukaryota > Metazoa > Chordata > Actinopteri > Salmoniformes > Salmonidae > Salvelinus > Salvelinus fontinalis. The sequence continues at coordinate 36,653,708 of NC_074678.1, forward strand.
AATAATATGCACATTGTAGCTTCTGGGCCTGAGTAGCAGGCAGTTTACTCTGGGCACCTTATTCATCCAAGCTACTCAATACTGCCCCCCAGCCATAACAAGTTTAAAAAAAGCATAAGCTCTAGTTGTTTAAAAAAAAGCATAAGCTCTAGTTGTTTTTCAGCTCAGATTTACTCAAGAGGCTTAGGCCTATAAAGCAGCATAGGCATAGCATATAGGGCCAGTGTTTTTATTTAGTAAATATACTATTATTTATTCATTCACAGTGCAGACCGAACCGAGGTCCCCGTACCGAACACCTCTACCATAAAAACACAAATGTGATGGGCCTCTCATAGCAGGTAACCCACTCACACTGTAAAAAGAGGAGAGCTGTGTGTGTGGAAACCACAGTACTACACCGTTTTCCTTCTCCTGATGCACACACACACACAGAGAGAGAGAGAGAGAGAGAGAGAGGATACACAAGACAGGGTACTTACAGACACACAGTACATGCACACACACACACGATTGCAAAAACACCCACATATAGACACTGTCCCTCCCTCTCACTGAAAAGCACACACACACACACACACACACAGTAAAATAATGAAAACATTTGACAAGTTCATAACCTAAACAAAACCAAAAAACGGGAATTTAGAATGCAAGATTAAACATGTTAGTCATCTATTTCCAGTTAGTTTCCAACCAGGAGAACACCAAAATCTCCTAAGTGTTCAGATTTTACTTTCCTATCATCTTGTTTAGAGTGCATTTAGTCATTCGATATTGATGTGACTTTCCATTACTTTTATTTAGATCAGTGTTAGGAATGTCTGTCAACTAAACAGGACATTTGATTCAATACATCTTTTAAAATGTTTGTTAATCAACTGTGTTGAGTTCATTTCTGTTATCATATTTCCCAGCATCTTTTGCTGCAGGTAGATTTTTACAATTGTTTGTTTTAATATCTATGTTTCCTCATGCACATTGATTGATTTCAATCTTATACAAAGATAAATAACTTACATTGTTCTAAATTATCTAAAGTAAAATATTAACTGAAACACATTCCCTTATTGAATGCAACAACCATGTTTATCACTAACAAACACAGTCATGGGTGGGTCTCTCACATTCACTCAAAAGGCACGCTGGGAAGTATGCAAATACAGCTTTACACCCTACAGTGTTAAAACAACACCCCCAGTGTTAGTGTTTAAAACCTAAACGCCTTGTACTAAATAATTGTGCTCATGTGTTTAAAAAGTGTTTCAGCGAATAAACATGTTTACAATCTAAACACTGACACATTTTCACTGAAATTCTAAACGCCTCGATGCGTTTAAAAAGTGTTACAGAAAAGTGTTTAGTTATGTGTTCAGATCCTAAACACTTGGTTTTACAGTGTATACATACGACAACACATAGCCACATCCAAACACGGTTGCACACAGCTACAAAACAGAGCTGAGGTATTGAGAGGGTTAAGCGAGTGGTAACCATGGTGAGGCAGTGTCGCTAAGAGAAACTAGAACTCATGGTGTAAACAGGCTTTAAAAAGGAACATCCTTTCAGCAGACCAGAGCCAAATCACACTAAGGGTTTAGGGCAATGTGTGTGTTTGACGCGTATACAAAGACATTCTGAGGGACTGCAACAAAAATACTAAAAACTGAAGTGAAAGTTTCATTCTGACCAAGGTGTGTGTACGTATGTGTGTCTGTGTGTGTCTCTCTCCCCCTACCTCTGGGCTGTGGGGGGCAGCAGCGGCTGAGCTGGAAGCGGAGGTTGTCGGTACGGAGGTTCTGTCCAGACAGGTGGTCTAGCAGCTCTCTGAGAGATGACCTGTAGGTCTCTGTTCCGTGCAGACGAAAACCCTCTGAACCCACCTCGATCTGGAAGTTCTTATACTGACGCACCTGTCTCGACTCACACAGATCCAACTGAAGACAGGGGGGGGGGGGGACATAGGGAGAGGTTCAGCTGGTAGTGAAAGATGTTACAACAACCACACAAGAGTTCAGCTGGTAGTGAAAGATGTTACAACCACTGTCAACAAAAGGCTAAAAAATACTTTGAACAAAGCTAGCAGGTCTTTTAAGCCTGTTTTCACTAATATGTTTAGATTAGACCCGAGTTAGCTGGATAAAACAAACTGTCCACTGGAACACCACATCCCAATCAGCCTGTACATTAAGTCACATGCTATTGACTGGAACTGAAGTCATTTAATTGAGAATGGATGCCTCAAACAAGAACACACTCACATACTCTCTCTCTCTCACGCACGCACACTTGGAGCCTATGTTTGACCATGTGTTGTGCATGCATGTGAGGCTGCTCAGAGTGTTGACACTGAACAGTGTTTACTAATGTAGGTCATCTTACCATGATGATGTGATACAGACACCAGACCAGACCAGCAGGCTCTGCTCAAAATCTACTCTGGTGTGTCACCTGGTATGTGCTTGTTTTGACAGTAACCACACATTGTCTGAAAAGGACTTTAATTGCTCTTCTATCATCAACATGGTTCTCAGTACTCTTTATCAGACAATAACGAAACAGTCAGACAATGAGCAGTGTGTGTGTGTCATGTTTTGGCATCATCTGTGTTATATCTGTTCTTAGTCACTTCCTTGTGTAATGATCTCTGAACTCTGAACTTTGGCCTTTTATCTGACTTCTCCACTTGTTCCACCTCGCCCACTTCAGTCATTTCCACCCCACTCTCCCTGCCTGCAGAATTACATTGTTTGTGTTCTCAGTAGGGCTGTGACGATATCAATATCGCAATATTTTTTCCATGGCAAAAAATGAAAACACAAAGCAGACCAAACTTTTTGGTCCTTTAAAAACTTGCTGTATGTAAAATATTGTGTGCTATAGGTTAGGAAATAAATACATTTGACTCTGGAAGACAACATAATGATGCTTGTTTCTAACATTAGAGCCATTTTCCTAAAGAAGTTAAATCAGCTTCGTTTTTTGTTTACTTACCACGATACTAACGAGTATCACGATACTGGTATCATCCCGGACCTAGTTGTCAGAGTGTGTATGTGTGTGTGTTACCTCGCTGCAGACCACGGTCATGATGATGTGATGGTAGTCAGTACAGGACCAGCGCAGGACGTAAGTTCCCTCCTCGTTGCCCTCCTGACGAAGCTTCTGGTTGGCATACTCCGTACTGCAGGGCAAACAAACAGAAACCAATGGTCAAAAACACAAAACTCAACGCTAGATTAAGAGAAATTAAACAGATAGAGGTGATGGAAGATAAAAATGGGTATGAAGAGAGAGAACAAAAGCCAGAAAGAGATAGAGAGAGAAATAGTCAGAGAGAGAGCGAGCTAGAGAAAAAGAAATAGACACACACCGAGAGAGTGTCTGAGTACTGACCAGATAGGTCCATGACAGCAGTTCTGTAGGTTCTGCACCACAGAGGAAGGGGCCACCTCTGTACACAGGTAGTGGTGGGCATCTACCGTTAGACGGAAGTACCCATCCACCAGGGCAGCAAACGCCAACGCCTCTCCTTTAAACTCCAGCTGCACCTCCTGTGGGACAATAGGAGAATTAAACAATAGTAAGAAATACTTTATAAATCAATACATTTGATTATTTTTTATTTATTTAGATCCCCATTAGCTTTTGCCTTTAGTCTGTGTTCCAAAACACTGCACTAGTGTCCATTCCTTAGTGTCCTGGGCCTGTATCGACAAAGCATTTCACAGTAGAAACTGGTCGATAATCTAAACACAGACTACTAATCACATTATTTGTCCCTTAGCTATGTTGGCTGGCTGTTAGGTCCGGTGACATTTGAACTCTGGCTGGAGCTAAGACGGTACAGTAGAGACAACGTTCATTAATCACTCATTAATATGCTACTGTCACTGCTTAATCTAGTAATCCAAGCTCAGGTAGTGTTTGGAAAGATGTGTGTGTCTCACCATCTTCTTGTTATCCTGTCTGAAGATGGTGACAGTGGACTCTTTGATGACAATGTGTGTGATCTCGTGGAAGTCACAGAATGTCACCCAGCCGTCGCTGGCGTCTTTCTTCTTGGGCTTGGTCTGTTTGCCCTCAAACTTGTTCTTTTTGGACTTGTTCTTCTCTTTCAGGACCAAGGTATTCTATTGCCAATGAAAGGAAAAATACATTTTCAAGAGATTTCTCTTAGATGAGTTTCAAAATACATTCAGATACTTCATCAATACCTTCCAAATTCACTCCAACTTCAGAGATAATATACAGTTTCTCAAGCCAACTCAAAATCACACAAGTACCACATTCTACACACTCAAATTAACAAAAAAACATTTGAAAATCTCCAAACATCTCACACCAACTCAACTCAAATCCCACACATCCTCCTTAACATAAAAAAAGGACACAGTGACCACTCACATTAGGGGGCTTCCTCCTGTATGATATCCCTGTGGTGCCAGTAACCTGGACCTCCATGGCCAGGGAGGACTCCGGCCCGTGGCTCAGCCCCCCATTGGTCTCTACCTCTTGGGTAACTACCAGGGCCCTGGGCTCCAGCATCTCCCTCCCCAGGCCCCGGGTCAGGCCTTCCAGGGTGGACAGGTACTTGATCTTCAGGTCGTACAGTGTGATGTTACTGTCCTGAACAGTGCGACTGTTGAACTCATTCAGGAAGTTCTTGAAGACGTTGTTGATGCGGAGCCGGGTGAGAATGTTCCGCTGTTTGATTTGCCTGTTCAGTTTCTCCGGGATGAAACGCTTGTAGCTGGAGAGAGAGGGAGTAGCGATGGAGAGAGAAGGAGCCGAGAGGGAGCCGAGAGGGAGCCGAGAGGGAGCCGAGAGGGAGCCGAGAGGGAGCAGAGAGGGAGCAGAGAGGGAGCAGAGAGGGAGCAGAGAGGGAGCAGAGAGGGAGCAGAGAGGGAGCAGAGAGGGGGCAGAGAGGGGGCAGAGATGGAGAAGAGAGGGAGCAGAGAGGGGGCAGAGATGGAGAAGAGAGGGGGCAGAGAGGGAGCAGAGAGGGAGCAGAGAGGGAGCAGAGAGGGAGCAGAGAGGGAGCAGAGAGGGAGCAGAGAGGGGGCAGAGATGGAGAAGAGAGGGGGCAGAGATGGAGATGGAGAGGAGAGGAAGCAGAGATGGAGAAGAGAGGGAACAGAGATGGAGAAGAGAGGGGGCAGAGATGGAGAAGAGAGGGGGCAGAGATGGAGAAGAGAGGGGGCAGAGATGGAGAAGAGAGGGAGCAGAGATGGAGAAGAGAGGGAGCAGAGATGGAGAAGAGAGGGAGCAGAGATGGAGAAGAGAGGGAGCAGAGATGGAGAGGAGAGGAAGCAGAGATGGAGAGAGGGAGCAGAAATGGAGGCAGTGGAGGAATTAGGGACATTGTCATTCCTTTCCATTTGTGAAATATGTGTGTAGAGATTAGAGTAAATCTGTGTGTGTGTGTCGTGTGTTAGAGATGTACACAGATATACACACACTACCTGATCTCATTGGAGGCAGTAGACAGGGGAATCTCTCTGGTCATGGCATAGTGAGTGATGGCCAGTACAGCCATGCCCAGGCACTCATTCTCTATCTCATGCTGCTCTGCCTCACTCTGGGGGCAACGAACCACAGCCAGACCCTTCTGGAAATCATGCTGGCCCTGGAAACACACCCACACATGATTGGCTGACTAATGTTCCAATGAAATGAAGAGTAGTGAATCACATCCAGGGACTTCATATCAAGCTGTCCAAAAATGTCCAAAGACTTCAGCCACCCAAGACATAGACTGTTCACTCTGCTACCGTCCGGAAAACGGTACCGGAGCACCGGCTCTCGGACCAACAGGCTCTGAGACAGCTTCTATCCTCAAGCCATAACACTGCTAAATAGTTCATTAAATGGTTTCGCGGACTATCTGCATTGACTCTGCACTGACTCTATGCACACTCACAAGACTATATATTAGAGGTCGATCTTTTATGATTTTTCAACGCCGATACCGATACTGATTATTGGAGGACCAAAAACAGCCGATACCAATTAAATCGGACGATTTTTGTTTTTTGTTTGTAATAATGACAATTACAACAATACTGAATTAACACTTATTTTAACTTAATATAATACATCAATAAAATCAATTTAGCCTCAAATAAATAATGAGACATATTCAATTTGGTTTAAATAATGCAAACACAAAGTGTTGGAGAAGAAAGTAAAAGTGCAATATGTGTCATGTAAAAAAGCTAACGTTTCAGTTCCTTGCTCAGAACATATGAAAGCTGGTGGTTCCCTTTAACATGAGTCTTCAATATTCCCAGGTAAGAAGTTTTAGGTTGTAGTTATTATAGGACTATTTCTATCTATACCATTTGTATTTCATATACCTTTGACTATTGGATGTTCTTATAGGCACTTCAGTATTGCCAGTGTAACAGTATAGCTTCCATCCCTCTCCTCGCCGCAACCTGGGCTCGAACCAGGAACACATCGACAACAGCCACCCTCGAAGCAGTGTTACCCATGCAGAGCAAGGGGAAAAACTACTCCAAGTCTCAGAGCGAGTGACGTTTGAAACGCTATTAGCGCGCACCCCGCTAACTAGCTAGACATTTCACATCGGTTACACCAGACTAATCTCGGGAGTTGATAGGCTTGAAGTCATAAACAGCGCAATGCTTGAAGCACAGCAAAGAGCTGCTGGCAAAACGCACGAACGTGCTGTTTGAATGAATGCTTACGAGCATGCTGGTGCCTACCGTCGCTCAGACTGCTCTATCAAATCATAGACTTAATTATAACATAATAACACACAGAAATACGAGCCTTAGGTCATTAATATGGTCGAATCCGGAAACTATCATCTCAAAAACAACACGTTCCGTATTTTATCTAACGGGTTGCATCCATAAGTCTAAATATTCCTGTTACATTGCACAACCTTCAATGTTATGTCATAATTACGTAAAATTCTGGCAAATTAGTTCGCAATGAGCCAGGCAGCCCAAACTGTTGCATATACCCTGACTCTGCGTGCAATGAACGCAAGAGAAGTGACTCAATTTCACCTGGTTAATATTGCCTGCTAACCTGGATTTCTTTTAGCTAAATATGCAGGTTTAAAAATATATACTTCTGTGTATTGATTTTAAGAAAGGCATTGATGTTTATGGTTAGGTACACGTTGGAGCAACGACAGAACTTTTTCACGAATGAGCACTGCATCGATTATATGCAACGCAGGACACGCTAGATAAACTAGTAATATCATCAACCATGTGTAGTTAACTAGTGATTATGATTGATTGATTGATTGATTGTTTTTTATAAGATAAGTTTAATGCTAGCTAGCAACTTACCTTGGCTTCTTACTGCATTTGCGTAACAGGCGGGCTCCTCGTGAGGGAGGTGGTTAGAGCGTTGGACTAGTTAACCGTAAGGTTCCAAGATTGAATCCCTGAGCTGACAAGGTAAAAATCTGTCGTTCTGCCCCTGAACAAGGCAGTTAACCCACCGTTCCTAGGCCGTCATTGAAAATAAGAATGTGTTCTTAACTGACTTGCCTAGTTAAATAAAGGTGTAAAAAATTAAAAATAGATAAAAATTAAAAAATTCGGCAAAATCGGCGTCCAAAATTACAGATTTCCGATTGTTATGAAAACTGGAAATCGGCCCTAATTAAAAATCGGCCATTCCGATTAAAATCGGTCGACTTCTACTATATATACACACACATTCACATTACACTCTCACACATACACTAAATACACACACGCTGTTGCTACTCTTTATCCTTCCTCTTATTATCTATCCTGATGCCTAGTCACTTTACCCTGTCTTTAAGTACATATCTACCTCATTATTATCTATCCTGATGCCTAGTCACTTTACCCTGTCTATGTACATATCTACCTCATTATTATCTATCCTGATGCCTAGTCACTTTACCCTGTCTTTATGTACATATCTACCTCATTAGTATCTATCCTAACGACGTCTAGTCACTTTACCCTGTCTTTATGTACATATCTACCTCATTATTATCTATCCTGATGCCTAGTCACTTTACCCTGTCTTTATGTACATATCTACCTCATTATTATCTATCCTGATGCCTAGTCACTTTACCCTGTCTTTATGTACATATCTACCTCATTATTATCTATCCTAACGACGTCTAGTCACTTTACCCTGTCTTTATGTACATATCTACCTCATTATTATCTATCCTAACGACGTCTAGTCACTTTACCCTGTCTTTATGTACATATCTACCTCATTATTATCTATCCTGACGACGTCTAGTCACTTTATCCTGCCTTTATGTACATATCTACCTCAAATACCTTATTATTATCTATCCTGATGCCTAGTCACTTTACCCTGCCTTTATGTACAGATCTACCTCAAATACCTCATACCCCCTGCACAATGATCAGGTACTGGTACTCCCTGTATATAGCTGCACATTGTACTGGTACTCCCTGTATCTAGCATCATTCTTCTGTTACTATTTTTAAGCAAGCATTTCATTGTAAATTCTACATTCGTTGTAGTCGGCATATGTGACAAATTGCTTTTTACCTGCACAGTGTACACACCCTCCAATACAGACACACACCCACACGTACCTGGGCGAACAGGTAGTCAAGGGAGGCCGCGTCCAGTAGGGGTATACCTTCAGGGGCCCTCTGTGGGCCGAGACCTCCCCTCAGCTTACTGATACAGTGTCTCCACACTGGAGACTCATGCTCACTGGTACCATGCCAGTTATTGAAGTAAAACCTGATGGATGGGAGAGAAGAGACAGGACCATGTTAATATCAAGACATGGCCGGGACTCGGTAGGTGGGTGAGGTGTGTGCATCCACGTATTTACAGTAAGTATATGCATTTGTTTCTATTTGTGTACAAAGGTTGACCATAATCTGTTGTTTGACCAAGTGTACCCTGGCTGTATGATGCAAATTCAACTCAACAATAGGCCTGCTCATTAAGGCTCTCACCACATTCACCCTCCCCTCCTCGCCCTCTATTTTCTAGTGAGAGAAAAGAAAGAGGATGTCTGCGTGACACCACGTGTTTGCTATCCTTCCTCTCGGAGTTAACAGTTTCTCTTGGATCATACACAACGGAACTGGCAAGGCAACTGAATATCTCCTGTTTCAATGCCCTCAGGTGTGCCAAACAAACACATCCACTTCATACTTTAAGCATTGGATTTCTTCCTGCCTTGTATCCATGTTTACATGTGGATTGTAAAACCAGTTCACAAGTAAATCCGAATTAATTACATTCTACTGTATTTTAATCTTATCTGATGTAGACTAGTTTACCAGCTCAGCAAGTGCCAGTTGACTCTGCACAGCATGGTGCCAATGTCTCATACACCCTACCTGCATGACAACTCTCTGGTTACACAGAATCATGGTTGATGAATGATGGTTAAGTATCAGCCCTGTTGAATAATCTAGAACGTAGTGACAGGCGATGCTGAGAGCTCACAACAGCAGCAGGTAACAGTGGTGGATAACTAAGTAAGTAACAATGTTAGGTGTATTGACGTATGGTGAATGGCGTCAGTGAGATATTCATCATCCATTAGAATGATTTGATAATGTAATAACACACACAACGCAGTAGGCCTGTCTAAGTACCTCATGCGGTAGTGCAGCTTGATGCAGGTCTCGTCAGTAACCTTGATGACGTGGTTGGGAGCGTACCACAGCTGTTGGTTCTCATCATACAGACCAAACAGATTACAGCATAGGGGGGAGATATCTGAGAGAGACAGAGAAAGGGGATACATTACAACTTTATTCAACCCTTCATTCATTTTGACACTGACTCGTCAGTACCACAAAGTTCATACAGGAGTCATCGTATAAATAGCATAACATACTAGGGCTGGGCGATATATCGAATTAATTTGAAATTATGTTTTAGTGCGATGTTCAATAATGCCTGTATTGCAAGAATCAAGTTAAAAGAAAACCAATTATACAAGGGGGGAAAGTATGAGCGTTCTATGGATTTTTGGTCTGGTCTCCTAACCACCTACCGACAGAAACATTATTTTACTGTAATAGATGACAACTTAACCTTTCTAACTCCCAAAATGTAGAACAGAGCTTACCCTACTAAAACGAGAGCATCAATGAACATGATTGTGGAAAATGAATGCTCTGTTTCTGTCAGGCTTTTCATTTACCAAGTACCGCTAGCAGCATTTTAGTCACATACTGTTATGTGCTAGCTGTCTAGTCTGGGTTTTATAAATGTACAATGAGCATAAAAATACACATTTATTTAAGGAATTGGCAACTCGTTCTCATTCTGAGAAATAAGCATCTTCTTATCCAGGTAGGCCACTAGTTTTCAATATGTAAACAAAGTGAACAGGCTGTGTTGTTCAAACTGTTGGAGACAGACAAGAGGCTGTGCTCATAACAGTTCAACTGTTCTACCTTTTTAGCAAGCAAATAGATCCAAGTTGGCTAGACTAAATAAAGATTAGCTGGCTACTCACTAGCATGTGGGATTGTGCTTGATTGTTTATGAGACCGGTGTTAATTTTCTATAATGTCTGTTACAAGAAGTTTGTCATTGGGCTATTAGTGGATGTGCATGGTTCTAGTTAAATTTGTAACAAAAATGGCATTTTCATAAACAGACTTGAAAACTAGATCAGTGATTATTGCCAAAAAAAGCACATTACACTATTTTAATAAAATAATTACATTACTAGTAGGTCTTATGGTTGTGGAAGGCTTATATTTAGCCTATGTATTATTTTACAAATTTGAGGTATGATTTAGGCCATAATCGCCCATCCCTATAACATACAGTACAGCAGGCCTACTCAATAGGTGGACCGCAGTCCGGATCCCGACCCAGAAGAGTCAATACAGTGCAAGGAACTAAAAATTGGGCTTTCAATTTACTTCTGCTGAGAGTTGTAATAGTAGAATGCACAAGGTGCAACATTTGATAGTACATGGGCAGTTTTCCTCTTGTGCCCAGGGGACTCAACACCCAGGGAGCCCCCATTGATTTTGTTGAGTCACTCCGGTATCATATGAACAGACAAGACATGGCAAAATGTGTAGAATGGCAGAAAATTAGCTTTAAAACTGCAACATTTTCTCTCTGCGCCAACAATAGGGGTGTGAACAGTTTGGGGTCGCATAGGTTACGAGGTGCAGGTTTGTTACTAGGCCGATAAATTATAATATCCATCTGGACCTTTAAGGGCAGGTTTCATTGGGTCAGAAATTCACTGGGCAGCCAAGGAGACAGGAAGGAAGGGAGTGGTGCACTGAACTGAACTGTGAGAAATGAGTTCCGCAAAACACACCGTGTTGGACAGAGAGAGGGAATCCCCAAACATACAGTGCCTTCGGAAAGTATTCAGACCCCTTGACTTGTGCTTAGGGTTGTTGTCCTGTTGGAAGGTGAACCTTCACCCGAGTCTGAGGTCCTGAGCGCTTTGGAGCAGATTTTCATCAAGGATGTCTCTGTACTTTGCTTCATTCATCTTTCCCCTCAACCCTGACTAGTCTCGAACTCCCTGCCACTGAAAAACATCCCCACAACATGATGGTGCCACCCCAGTGCTTCACCGTAGGGATGGTGCCAGGTTTCCTCCAGATGTGACGCTTGGCATTCAGGCCAAAGAGTTCAATCTTAGTTTCATCAGACCAAAGAATCGTGTTTCTCATGGTTTGAGAGTCCTTTAGGTGCCTTTTGACAAACTCCAAGCAGGCTGCCTTTTACTGAGGAGTGGCTTCCAACTGGCCACTCTACCATAAAGGTCTGATTGGTGGAGTTCTGCAGAGATGGCTGTCCTTCTGGAAGGTTCTCCCATCTCCACAGAGGAATTCTAGCGCTCTGTCAGAGTGACCATCAGGTTCTTGGTCAATTCCCAGACCAAGGCCCTTCCCCCCGATTGCTTAGTTTGGTGGTTCCAAACATTTTCTATTTAAGAAATGGAGGCCACTGTGTTCTTGGGGACCTTCAATGCTGCAGAAATGTTTTGGTACCCTTCCCTAGATCTTTGTCTCGACACAATCCTATCTCAGAGCTCTACAGACAAGTTCTTCGACCTCATGGCTTGGTTTTTGGGGGAACTTATATAGACAGGTGTGTGCCTTTCCAAATCATGTCCAATGAATTGAATTTACCACAGGTGGACTCCAATCAAGTTGTAGAAACATCTCAAGGATGATCAATGGAAACAGGATGCACCTGAGCTCAATTTTGAGTCTCATAGCAAAGGCGCTGAATACTTATGTAAATCATGTATTTTAGTTTTTTATTCGTAATAAATTTGCAAAAATGTCTAAAACTCTGTTTTCACATTGACATTATAGGGTATTGTGTGTAGATTGCTGAATAAAATTAATGTTTAATCCATTTTAGAATAAGGCTAACACATGGAAAAAGTCAAGGGGCCTGAATACTTTCCGAAGGTACTGTAAATCAAGCCTCGATAACTCAGATCAAAATATCTGGATGTTACTCCATCTTAAAGTATTGCACTAAGCATGACTGTCATGAGTCTACTGTAGAGTCTCTAGACTGTCATGACATGGCAAGTGTAAGCTATTAGTGATAGTAACGGCAGCAGTAGTAGTCCTATAACATACAGTAGGAACTGTTACTACTACTACATAACCTATAGGCTAACACTTTAGCCTTTACAGATGAACCCTTCTAATTGTTGCAAACAATAAAGGGAACATAGTGAGAGACAGGAACATGCCGGGGCCAGGATACTTCCTCTTATCTAAGCTCTCCTGTTTTGTTGTGACTGAGTGTGTGTATCAAACTACCTACCACTGACCACACAGACAGAAAGGCCCTTCACAGACACACTTGCTATAAACAGATCATACATTTATGTTGGCAGCTGCTTCGCTTGTTTAGCCTCTAAGGTCAACTAGTGAATGTTTGCATATGGACTATGGTAGCTGTGGAGCTGAACTCCTCCTTGGTCTCCCCTCTCGCTCTGCAGTACTGGGAAAATATGTTTTGGCTTCACACAAAGACAAAATTCCAGAATCTGTCCCATTCTGGCCCGACCCCAACCAGTCGCCATCTTGTCTTGGAGTGTCTGGCTGAAAGTAAGAGCTGGACGGACAGACCCACTCCTTTCTCTTCCCCTCTCTTTCTCTCTCCCTTTCTATCCATCCCTGGTCCCACTGGCAGATGTTCTGGACTTTTAGAGCAAGTATCAGAACAACGTTTTAAATATCGTCCAAAATGTGTCTGTCAAAAAGAAGGCTACCAAATAAGCATTTTTAGAATGATAAGAAAACAGATGCTGGATGTTAGTGGCCTTTCTCATGAGGGTTAGTAGCTGGGCTTTATCAATCAGTCCATATTGTGTGCCTTATATCTGTCAGTTACTGTAATAGCCTGTTAACATGGTTACTACTAGCATCAGAAGCATTTCTTATATTAGGATTTAGCATTTCTTATCTTAAACATTGAGATTCAGCTGTAATAAAGAGCATCCACTGACAAACAGATTGTTGGCAATAAAACAAAGATCCACAAATAACACAGATAGGCCTACATCTTTGGAACATTTTCAGGTCCCGTATCATATAGACTAGAATCTACTGTATGACACACATGAGCAGCACACAAAAGAGACAAAACATCTCCTACTATGAAGCCATTTCTTAGTTACTGTATTACTCCTTCTTGTCTCCTAGGTAACAGTTATCATGTGACAGGGCCTATTTACAGTGGCACAGTGGACTTCTGTTGGCAGACAGGCTCAATCAGGATAAGTCTAATTTATCCCCAATTAGTTCAACATTAGCAAATTTAAAGGTCATGAACAATCAAAATCATGTTTTTCATGAAATTGGATGATATTCTAAGGAAACCAGATCACAGTTTAAAAAACTTGATTCTACATTGATATAGTTTGATCATAAAGTCACTGGTCCCCTCAAACACTTGGATTCATTATTAAAGGGAACAAGATGACATCACCTGAACTTTCATTTTAATACACTAATGGTAACATGATATTCTCTTACCTAATTTAAAAAGGTACCACCTCATAACCAACACAGGAGAAGGCGTGTTTGCAGAGGGGCGTGGTATACAGTAGCTTAGATAGCTAATCTACTAGTGCAAAAAAAAATCACTGTATGCTGTCAGCAAATATAATTAAAAGTTTACCCTATTCATATATGGCAAAGATACTTGTTTCCCCTTTCATCTGTGTCTGGTTTTAACAAGTTACTGTCTAGCTACAGTTGAAGTCAGAAGTTTACATACACCTTAGCCAAATACATTTAAACTCAGTTTTTCACAATTTCTGACATTTAATCCTAATAAAAATTCCCTGTCTTAGGTCAGTTAGGATCATCACTTTATTTTAAGAATGTAAAATGTCAGAATAATAGTAGAGAGAATTATTTATTTCAGCTTTTATTTCTTTCATCACATTCCCAGTGGGTCAGAAGTTTACATATACTCAATTTGTATTTGGTAGCATTGCCTTTAAATTGTTTAACTTGGGTCAAACGTTTCGGGTAGCCTTCCACAAGCTTCCCAAAATAAGTTGGGTGAATTTTGAACTTGTGAACTTTTGAAGTAAGCTTTGTCCATTGTCCATTTGAAAGACCCATTTGCAACCCATTTAACTTCCTGGCGGATGTCTTGAGATGTTGCTTCAATATATCCACATCATTTCCCTCATGATGCCATCTATTTTGTGAAGTGCACCAGTCCCTCCTGTAGAAAAGCACCCCCACTACATGACGCTGCCACCCCCGTGCTTCACGGTTGGGATGGTGCTCTTCGGCTTGCAAGCCTCCCCCTTTTTCCTCCAAACATAACGATGGTCATTATGGCCAAACAATTATATTTTTGTTTCATCAGACCAGAGGACATTTCTACAAAAAGTACAATCTTTGTCCCCATGTGCAGTTGCAAACCATAGTCTGGCTTTATTATGGTGGTTTTGGAGCAGTGGCTTCTTCTTTGCTGAGCGGCCTTTTAGGTTATGTCGATATAGAACTCATTTTACTGTGGATATAGATATTTTTGCACCTGTTTCCTCCAGTATCTTCACAAGGTCCTTTGCTGTTGTTCTGGGATTGATTTGCACTTTGTGCACCAAAGTACGTTCATCTCTAGGAGACAGAACGCGTCTCCTTTCTGAGTGATATGACGGCTGCGTGGTCCCATTGTGTTTATACTTGCGTACTATTGTTTGTACAGATAAATGTAGTACTGTTGATGGAATTTATATGAATGACTAGAATAGTCCACCCTGAAGCCGTCTAAACATATGAGTATGAAATTGATTAGAATTATGTATAACCATAGTCTGTACAATATGTCTATAAACCTTATTTGAATAAAAGACAGACTGTCTGAGCAAGATTCAGTGTCTTCCCATCCTCGCTCAAGATAGGGAGACGCTGGGGAGTAAGTCTCCCGGAATCCCCTAATCTTGTCGGCTGTGTAGCAGGACATTGTGTGCTAATGTTAGTGTGAATGTGTGTGCGTATGTTTGTGTAAATGGGTGTGCGGGAGAAGCCAGTATAAAATGTATTGTTTTGTACAATAGAGCAGTGCACTCTCGTAAATAAATGTTCTGACTATCGTAGCTGGGCCTCTGTCTGATTCATTTCAACCAGTTTCCTACAAATTCTGGGTTTCAGGCTGAGTAGTTAATTGAATTGGGTTTATGAACATCGAGAACATAATTCTCGTGACAAGTGCCTTCAGGCGTTTGGAAACTGCTCCCAAGGATGAACCAGACTTGTGGAGGTCTTAATTTTTTTTCTGAGGTCTTGGCTGATTTCTTTTGATTTTCCCATGATGTCAAGTAAAGAAGCACTGAGTTTGAAGGTAGGCCTTGAAATACAGGTACACCTCCAATTGACTCAAATGGTGTCAATTAGCATCAAAAGCTTCTAACGCCATGACATCATGTTCTGGAATTTTCCAAGCTGTTTAAATGCACAGTCAACTTAGTGTATGTAAACTTCTGACCCACTGGAATTGTGAAACAGTGAATTATAAGTGAAATAATCTGTCTGTAAACAATTGTTGATGTCCTAATCGACAAACTATAGTTTGTTAACAAGAAATTTGTGGAGTGGTTGAAAAACGAGTTTTAATGACTCCAACCTAAGTGTATGTAAACTTCCGACTTCAACTCTAGGTCTTCAGCCAGCAAGGAACAAAATGGGGGGTGGGACGGGTCAAAACTTCTACAGTAATGTGAATTCTACCATGATTCCGGATAATTCTGAATGAATCGTGAATAATGATGAGTGAGAAAGTTACATACGCACAAATATCATACCCCTAAGACATGCAAACCTCTCACCATTACAATAACAGGGAGGTTAGCATTTTTGGGGGGGTATGATATTTGTGTCTAACTTTCTCACTCATCATTATTCACGATTCATTCAGGATTATCCGTAATCAAAGTAGCATCTACATTCATGTACAAGTGTTTAGAAACATTCTATTCTTACCTGCAATAAAAATGACACAATACATGATTTTACCATTCATTTCCATTGAGCACTAAATGATCTGAAACAACCAAAAATAAACAGAAAATGCATTCAACAAATGTTTTGAGTCACTTTGAGTCACAAGCTTGATGTAGTCATTGTCTGCTATAAATATGGGACAAAAACTTCACTTTTGACTACTTTAATACACATACACGTGAATTTGTCTCAATACTTTTGGTCCCCTAAAATGGGGGGACTGCTGTAATTTCTAAACAGTTCACCTGATATGGATGACAAATGACCCTCAAATGAAAGCTGCCCGTCTTCACCTTAACTTCATGGTCATAGACTTTTTTTTTCAAATCCAAACTTTTGGTATATAGAGCCAAAATAAATGCTTTACTGTCCCAATAATTAATTACGGAGGGCACTGTTGGTGCAATTTCAATGTTGTTTGAGTTGCTTTTAGTATCACCGAATTAGCTTTAGAGGATTTTACTGCAACATTGCTCACTGCAACCAAGTTGCTTAACATAGGTGTTTCAAAGAGCTGTCAGTCAAGGCGAGCTCATGAACACAAGCTCCCCGCCCACTCAGCCTGTTGTTTCAAACTACCTGGTAGTTAGCCAAGAGAGAAAAAATACTTTTCAGAATGACTTTTCAGGACCTTTAAGATGTTCCTGAAAACTTCCCCCAATCAAATCGTAAAAACACAGACTAGGCTATTTAATGCTCTGGCATACGGGGAAGCACACACTCGGATTCCCGCAGGCAGGCAGGCACACACACACATATATACGGATGATCGCAGTTAGGCACGCACACACACACACTCAAACACACACACGGCAGGAGTTGAGACAGTACTTACAGCATCTTTTGGCGGCCTCCACACACAGCTCCTCAGCGGTGAAGCTGTCTTTGAGGAACTCCAGCGGGTGAGTATCTGGTAGGTAGAAATGAATCTCCAGACCTCTCATGGTCACAGTGACGGGGCCCTCGACCCTCCTCGACCTCCTCATCTTCCCACACAGTTGCCTGCCCAGCTCCATCACCCCCAGACTTGGCATCCAGACTCTGGAAGGAGAGGGACGGTGAGTTGGAGTGGGTAAGTGTGTCAGGAGTGGTTAATGTATTGATCCAGAGGTGAGCTCACTGTAGCAGCGATGCAGAGTCCTGCATACCCTGATGACTCATGTTCCAACATGGGCTGCCCCCAACACACACCTACTGAGGCGACGTCATTCACAACACACACACACCTACTTAGAGGATCTCACCAAAGCAAACACACACCTCTTGAAATGTCATTCACATACCTTCATAGATTAAATCAAAACACACACACACACTCCTCCAAGGTAACCCTATTAATAACACACACACCCAGTGAATTGATGTCATCAAGAACAACCACAGAATTATAATTACTCTAGCCATGTTATTTCTAAGCGCACAACACACCCTGTGGTCCCGTGACGTGGCAAGCCAAGGACAAGAGAGTTGACCGAGGATACACTGTCCCCTTTACCCAACTCTCCTACTAGAGGAAGAGAGGATGAAGGGAAGAGAGGAGGGGATGAGAGGAAGAGATGGAGGAGAGATAGTTCTCCTCTGCATCACATTAGTTCTCCCAGCAGCGTTTCTCCTTCCTCTAGAGCGGCGCAGGCAGCACCCCAGTGGCTAGGACACAGCTTGTTTCATAACAGCCCTTATCAGCCTATCGCCCGTGGCGGCGGAGCTCTGATCTACTGACTGATGACGGGTACAGCGGGGTCATAGTACACACACAGCGTTTACACAGGTGGCCCAATTTGGAACTTTTTTTTCACTAATTGGTCTTTTGACCAATCAGATCAGCTCTGAAAAATATCTGATGTGAAAAGATCTGATGTGATTGATCAAAATACCAATTATTGGAGAGAAAGAAATCTGAATTGGGCTAACACACACACACACACACACACAAAATAGGCCAACATTAATCATACATCTCTCGACTGATAGGAATATAGCAGGACATAATAAGGATTACATTAAATATGTCTATGCGGAATATAACACATCTCAACATCAACTTTTCAGAGGAGACTGCGTGATTCAGGCCTTCATGGTCAAATTGCTGCAAAGAAACCACTACTAAAGGACACCATTAAGAAGAGACTTGCTTGGGCCAAGAAACACCAGCAATGGACATTAGACCTGTGGAAATCTGTCCTTTGGTCTGATGAGTCCAAATTTTAGATTTTTGGTTCCAACCGCTGTGTCTTTGTGAGACGCAGAGTAGGTGAACGGATGATCTCCGCATGTGTGGTTCCCACCGTGAAGCATGGAGGAATAGGTGTGATGGTGCTTTGCTGGTGACACTGTCTGTGATTTATTTAGAATTCAAGGCACACTTAACCAGCATGGCTACCACAGCATTCTGCAGCGATACGCCATCCCATCTGGTTTGCGCTTAGTTGGACTAGTGTTTGTTTTTCAACAGGACAATGACCCAACACACCTCCAGGCTGTGTTAAGGCTATTTGACCAAGAAGGAGAGTGACGGAGTGCTGCATCAGATGACCTGGTCTCCACAATCGCCCGACCTCAACCCAATTGAGATGGTTTGGGATGAGTTGGACCGCAGAGTGAAGGAAAAGCAGCATACAGGGACTCAGCATATGTGGTAACTCCTTCAAGACTGTTGGAAAAGCATTCCAGGTGAAGCTGGTTGAGAGAATGCCAAGAGTGTGCAAAGCTGTCATCAAGGCAAAGGGTGGCTACTTTTAAGAATCTCAAATCTATTTTAATTTCTTTAATAGTTTTTTGGTTACTACATGATTCCATATGTGTTATTTCATAGTTTTGATGTCTTCACTATTATTATACAATGTAGAAAACAGTAAAAATAAAGAAAAAACCTCTGAATGAGTAGGTGTGTCAACTTTTGACTGGTACTGTATATAAAAGTACTATGTATGCTAAATGTATAAATAATATGTATATGTAAAGTGTTATATGTAAAGTGTATGTATACATAGCAACAAAGCTGTAATAACAAACAAACATATTTGTGTGGGCTGAAGAGGGGTTAATAAAACTTTTCTTTTTTTTCTAGAAACTATAAAATAACAGAAAAAGAGACTAGGCAACATGCAACAATTTTCTACATTTTACGGAGTTACAGTTCATATATGGAAATCAATCAATTGAAATACATTCATTAGGTCCTAATCTATGGATTTCACATGACTGTGAATACAGATATGCATCTGTTGGTCACAGATACCTAAAGAAAAATAAGATATATGCATGGATCAGAAAACCAGTCAGTATCTTATGTGACCACCATTTGCCTCATTCAGCGCGACTCTCTCCTTCGCATAGAGTTGATCAGGCTGTTGATTGTGGCCTGTGGAATGTTATCCCACTCCTCTTCAATGGCTGTGCGAAGTTGGTGGACATTGGCGGGAACTGGAATACGCTGTCGGATGTCGATCCAGAGCATCCCAAATGTGCTCAATGGGTGACATGTCTGGTGAGTATGAAGGCCATGGAAGAACTGGGACATTTTCAGCTTCCAGGTATTGTGTACAGATCCTTGCGACATGGGGCTGTGCATTATAATGCTGAAACATGAGGTGATGGTGGTGGATGATTGGCATGACAATGGCTACACAAAGTGGCAGCCTCGCGGACCACACATACAGACAGGGAATTCTCCTTGCCTCTTCAGAAAGTTGCAGGAAATACGAATCACTGATGCATTCTGTTCATGTCTTATGATAAACCTTGGGCAAATTACATTTAGTTAATTTCGTACTAAATTCAATAGACTATTGAATATTGTTAAATTGTGTTTTATTTACTGGATTCCGTGATTTCGTCCACGTTCTCCGCATCAAGGATTTTATAGGGCCCTTCAAAACATTTTGACTGCACTGGGCGTATCAATACACCCAGCTACTACAAAGATACAGGTGTCCGTCCTAACTTAGTTGCCAGAAAGGAAGGACACCGCTCAGGGATTTCACCATGAGGCCAATGGTGACTTTAAAACAGTTGCAGATTTTAATGGCTGTGATAGGAGAAAACTGAGGATGAATTGCTCCACAATACTGGCCTAATCGACAGTGTGAGTGAAAAGAAGGAAGTCTCTATAGAATAAAAATATTCAAAAACATGCATCCTGTTTGCCATAAGACACTAAAGTAAAACTGCAAAAGAAATGTGGCAAAGCAATTAACTTATTGTTGTGAATACAAAGTGTTATGCTTGGGTCAAATCCAACACAACCCATCACGGAGTACCACTCTCCATTTTTCAAGCATAGTGGTGGCTGCATCATGTTATGGGTATGCTTGTTATCGTTAAGGACTGGTGAGTTTTTCAGGATAAAAATTTAAAAGGAATTGAGTTAAGCACAGGCAAAATCGTAGAGGAAAACCTGGTTCAGTCTGCTTGCCACCAGACACTGGGAAATGAATTCACCTTTCAGCAGGACAATAACACAAGTCCAAATCTACACTGAATTTGCTTACCAAGAAGACAGTTAATGGTCCTGAGTGGCCGAGTTACAGTTTTGACTTAAATCTGCTTGAAAATCTATGGCAAGACTTGAAAATGACTGTCTTAACAATGATGAACAACCAATTTATAGTGCTGGGCGACTAACCGAAATGTCAGTTGACCGACATCGGTTGAATTATTTGAATTCCATTTTGTTCAGTTTTTTTCTGTGAGCTCAATGCACACATTGCACAGTTCTCTATAGATAAATCAAATACAGCCTGAACTGTCTGATGTAATAGGGAGCTGTCGTTTCCAACTATTCTACATAGTATAGCTCATAAAACATGACCTACAATGATATTTGTATGTTCACAGATTAAATTTCATGTTTCACCATGGCTTTTCTTATGATCCTAACAAATTATGCATGGATTTTCTTACGAGCGTAACGATGTGTAAATTCGATGTGTAAGTTACATTTTTTGGCAGCTATCTGGTTCCATAAACCCTTGCCTCCGTTCTCTTATATCGAGGCGGAGTTTGGTTTTAATGACTGGTCGCAGCAACAACATTGAGTCAAAATTTGTTGATTCTTGTAAATATGCTATTTCTGAAAACTCTTAGCTACATGTACCTATGTTTGTACTGTACAAATACGGTCCTTCCGCGGGGTGTTAATTCATAATTTTAATAAACTTTTAGTGAATACAATCACAGACCTTTCCCTCGCTGCTCATACTACGGAAACTGAACTCCAATTGGGTCCGTGCTATTCGGGTTCCTTGGGATGTCCCTTGCTGTGTTCAAGCGTTAGTCGGAACAAGGAAACTCAGAAAAGTCCGACTTTCTAACTGGTTGTAGTTATACACCTGCAGTTATACATTGAAGTTGACATTTTAAATGGTTACGGTAGAGATTAAAGCTGCACCATGTAACTTTTGAGCGAACCGTTATAGATTCTCATTTAAAGCAAGTCCAATAAGCGGTAGAACTGTTCTATGTGCGCCATTTCTATGCTTTCCGTTCTTCCGTTTTTGCGTCTTTTACTTTCGGGTTTGTACACCAGCTTCAAATACCTGAAAATATAATATTTTGGGTTATGAAAAATATATTTTTATTTTACAGCGGCTTAGATGGTTCGATTCTCTACACTGATTGTTTTGTCACAAACATTTATTTGGCGAGCTATTCAAATTGGTCGAAATGGTGGAGCAATGTCTGCATTATGCACATTTAATATTAGGGTTAAGGTTAGGGCTATGGTTTAGAGTAGGGACCTCCCAAGGATGCCTGATAGCACAGACTCAATTGAATCTCAGTTTACGTTGTACGAGTAACGAGGTAAAAGTCCGTGGTTGTATTCGCTAAAAGTTTTTATTGGAAGTATGAATTTCAGTACCCCTCGGAAGGACCGCAGTTGTACAGGACAAACATAGGTACAGTTAAGAGTTTTCAGAATTAAAATTTTTACAAGAATCGACCGATGGTGACTCAATATTGTTGCTTGTAAATCCCGCGACCAGTCATCAAAACTCAACTCCTTCTCGATACAAGAGAACGGAGTTGAGGGTTCCTCAACTATGAGATCCCATGCATTTGTAACAGCCCGGAATAAGCAGGTGTGAATCTAATAACGATTCTAGTTCAAATAATATCAACGGCTTGATGGCTGGTATTTTACTCAATATCAATTTAAAACAGATTGTATGTGGTTTTTACTCACCTAGCCGTTAGCAAGCTAGCCAGATGGCAAGTTTACTTCCGTATCGTTCTGTTTGTAGATCCAGAATATAATTATCCGTTGTGAAACTATAAAGACTGAGTTGATCTTGATAAGAAAATATCCTTAGTCATGTCAATATTCCAAACGAATTTGTTTTTGCCCGACGAGTTTCTTTCCCTTCTGGTCGAAAGCACATACATAATCTTTCTAGCTAACCCTTCCTGTCAAGTAACGTCCCTATTCCCGAAAATAGTGCATCATGCTCAGCTTTACGCATTCTGATTGGTGCATTGCTCCTTCAGTCAAGTGATCCTTTAGCCCACAGACACTGTCATATATGTTGTTAACCCTAGACTGGAGGGAGCAGTAAACTGAAGGAAATCACATCCATTGTAGTGTGTGCGTGCGTGTGCGTGCGTGTGTCTGTGTGTGTCTGTGTGTGTCTGTGTGTGTGTGTGGAGATAATAAAACTATTCCTCATCTTTCATGGGTCTTAAAATCCACACAAAACGGTGTGAGGTTATTATAAATGTCACAATTTCTGTTGCCATGTAGGCTTTTGGGAGTTCTTTGCATAGTAATGTTCTATGTATATTACTCATGTAATACACCATGCACAGTACCCTACCCTGAACCTTAGACACTGTCACTAGCCGGCTACCACCCGGTACTCTGCCCTGCACCTCAGAGACTGCTGCCCCATGTACATAGTCATTGAACACTGGTCACTTTAATAATGTTTACTGTTTTATCCACTTGATATGTATATACTGTATTCTAGTCATGGCTCACCTTATATAGTTACTGCTGTACATAACTGTTCTATTCATATACTGTCCGTACTGTCTATACACCATTTATATACATACATTTAAGCAATAAGGTGGTATAGGGCCAATATACCACGGCTAAGGGCTATTCTTTGGCACTACGCAATGCAGAGTTCATTGATACATCCCTTAGCCGTGGTATATTGGCCATATACAACAAACCCCTGAGGTGCCTTGATGCTATTATAAACGGGTTACCAACGTAATTAGAGCAGTAAAAATAAATGTTTTGTCATACAGTCTAATATTTATTTTATTTAACTAGGCAAGTCAGTTAAGAACAAATTCTTAATTACAATGACAGCCTAGGAACAGTGGGTTAACTGCCTTGTTCAGGAGCAGAAGGACCGATTTTTACCTTGTCAGCTCAGTGATTCAATCTAGCAACCTTTCGGTTACTGGCCCAACGCTCTAACCACTAGGCTACCTGCCGCCCTGATATACCACGGCTGTCAGCCAATCAGCATTCAGGGCTCGAACCATCCAGTATTTATATTCCGGACTCTGACATTGCTCCCTCTAATGTGTCTTAATTTAACTGTTGGATTATGTGTGTATTGTTTTTGTATTCCTAGCTAATGCTGCATTGTTGGACCTGCAAAATTGTGTACGTGACCAATAAACTTTGATTTGATTTGATGCATACATTAGTCTAATGTGGATTCGATACCCCAAAAATATATATACAGTAGATATATCTTGCCTCTTTAACAGGCACTCAGTGTCTGGTATAGCTCAATACAAATGCACCGAGACTCTAAAAGCATTTCATTATATAATTTGCAACACATGGAAGGGTTAACAAAATCAATTCCTTCTAACTGTTACAGTAATATCACTTATATTTGCATGTCAAAAATCCATCAGTTGTGGGTTACAGGAAACATTGATTGTTTCCTAATTAATTAATAATTAATAATAATTAATAATTAATGCACCAATTTGTAAGTCGCTCTGGATAAGAGCGTCTGCTAAATGACTTAAATGTAAATGTAAATGTAATTGTCCTTGTTGAGGAAAACTCCGGTCACAATTGTGTTTGTTTCTGACCATCTTCATAAATGATTTACATCTTTAATAAATAACCCTTTCTCTATTAAAAAGATGGGAAAGGGCTTTTTCTGTTGAAATTGAGATGTAATAGGGAATTATGCTCCTCCATTTCTTTCCCATCTGATCATATTTCAAAATATGATCATCAACATTTCTTATTTACAGTATTGTCACGTAGTCCAAAAAGGAGGCCAACTGTCAAATGGAAACTGACATCTTCGTAGTGAGGTGGGAGGAAATAGAGAGCCAGGTCTTTTAAGATGGTCCAGTCTGTCTGTAGGAGAGGGACTTCCCGTCCCATATCTGATGTGTTACAAATGTGTTCGTTTTCCAGGAACCGTGGGCAGAAATTTCCCAATAATGTTGTAGTCACTGACACAATAAGAAAGTGCAAGGTGTAGGCCAAATGTATTACAAACCTACCATATTAAAACTAACTTTTAAAAATACTGTATACAGGTATGTATGTTTTTTCTTTACATTCTATATGATTAATAGAACCATTCATATGTAACAGTCCCAAAAGTGTCAATCACAGAAGTGCTTATAAAGTAGTCATTATGAGACTGTGGTGCTGTAAGTGTGAATGATGATTTGTTATAGCTTCAGCTGGAACTTCCAGATTCACAGATATCCTCGGTCTCCAGTAAACCGAAAGGCAAGGGAATGCCATTACAGTGTAGTGAACGAAAAGCAAAAACCACAGGTCACCATTAGCAAACCACTACTTTCTCACAGCTATAGGAGAAAATACAACGTTTATTTTCAAAATAGGGATGTGAAACAGAAGTCGACTTTTAACTACAGTTCTTTGTTTACCAAATTCCTCTGTCAGTGGTTTTATTATTTACCAGAATTGATGTTCCACTGATTGCCATATCTCCAAAGTTAAATTGTGTGATTAGGGTGATTCAGGAACCTTTTTTTAATCCTCAAAACCATTTAAAACTTTGATCTGTCCAGTTAAACCGAACCGTGTGGATTGATATCTGTTGTGGTGAGTGAGTGGAAAAACATGTATGGGCAGAGAAAGGAGAGCGAACGGGATAGAGAGGAGGGTGGGGGCAGAGACAGAGAAAGGGAGGGGGTAGAGAGAGGGGATAAGGAGGGAGGGGCCAGAGAGAGGGTGGAGGCAGAGGGAGGGAGAGTGAAAGATGTGATGTGACCTTTTGTTTGTCTGTGAGGGGATTTCCGCATTGACTTCCTGTATTGCTAACATTCTAAGGACATGTGTCAAACAGGAGTCTTATGTAAATACCTTTACTTATATGTTGTTATTTCTATTATACAATCATACCAAAAATGTATTATTAACTTTTACAAATATGTTTGTATTATTTATTATATACAAATCTAATCAAAGTTATTAATCAGTTTGAAAATGTGATGTTTTTATTTTAGATATTTTATAGCTTTAATTATCAATAATTCCCCACAAAACATCACAGGCTATAATGTCTTTAATAATTGCATTTTATTTCTGGAAATTTAACAAAATTACTGTAGTCGCCCCACACTTGAGTATTAGAAATAACATGACTACATATTATTTTCAGTTTCTTTCTGATTTATTTGCATTTAATGAAAAACATTAATGAATCAAATGCTATAAAAGAAGAATTTGTTCACTTTCAACTTATGACATAATACATCATACATCAATTTTAGTCAAATAAAATTAAAATATATTAGGCTATAATCATACATTTTCTAATTATCCAAATATTTGTATGTGGTTTTGAAAAATGTAAGTCAGAGACACAACATTATAATATCCCATATGTAATTATTTCAGAGACACAAAAGTTCCCCCCTTTTTCCTTCACTGCAGCACCAGTTCCCTCCCTCCATCCTTCCATCCATCATCACATAGTCAGTGGGTCAGGTGTGTCAAGATGGCAGCCATCCTTCAGTTATCACAGTACTGTACCTTTAAAATGGACAGCATCAGCACAGTGATAACTGAACCAGGGCAGCCTGGATGTCAGATTTAGCAGACAGGAGACATGAGCCAAGAGCCAGGGGCCCAGTCAGTCTGAGTTCCAGCACAGTGACGGTACAACATCAGCAGTGGTGGAGGCAGTGCAACCCAACGCCCTGCCAAGGTATCAGGATGCCATCCGTCTTCATAATACCAGGCCAGGGTCAAAGACACACACAGGACTGGGAGTCCAGAGCAACAATAATACCCCACAGTCAGTCACACTGTTTTATTGCAGATGAAACCATGCTATTAATAGGGGGGACAGGAGAATGAGAAGACGCTGTATACTATAGGGTTGGCAGGTGGGGGTGCCTTTGGAGATTAAGAAAATATGCTAAAACCATAAATCATGTTTGTACTCATGTTTTCCACAGTCTCGAATTACATGAATGAGAACACATGCGCATGCAGAAGTAATGTACAGGCTTCTCTATACTATAGGTTACACGGGGAACTGCATTTAACAAAACCTGCAAATCTTGGTAATTATTCACAAGAGATAATTATGCATGTGCTATGAATTCCATACAGTGATTACATAATTCCAGAAAGGTATTTTACTACCATGAGTACGATGTCTTTCTCACCTCATATGAATGTAATCCCAATATCATACATGTGTAACAGCTGTAGTGTATCATCTTTTTCCTAAACTTTTTTGAAAATGTATTTTTACAGGAATAACAACTTGTGAATTGGTCGACGCCAGCACTGTTTACCCAGTACAATGTTTGATTTGCATAATTTATACCACAGAGCTGACGTAAGACTTGTTATGATTCTTGGGGCTCCGCCCTCAGCGCGCGAAGCCTCTCCAGCAGTCCAGTCGCGTAGTCTGATCGCAGAGACTCCTCCCTAGCTCTGTCCGCCCCCCGCTTCATGTAAACAACTCGATTAGCTGGTTCTGTTTGATATCACAGGATTGCACGAGCATTAGCCAACAATTATTTAAAAAATAAACAGCTGCACAATGTTGAGAGAACAGTTGATTCGAGCAAAACACATAACATTGGTAGCGTAATTCAATTGTAAAATGTAAATAGCCTAGCTACAAAACTTACCATAGATAGACTGTACTTCGTATAATAGCCATATCAGACCCTTCAATAATCGTGAAGAGCCCACCATCATATTAAATAAACGTACTTTCTTTCAAAACATATGATCACTATTATAAGAAAATCGAATGCAATCAACACATTTCAATTGCTTGTTGCTGTTTCTATAGCCTAAATAAAACAAGAGTAAGGTTATTTAAAAACCTTTGTAAATAGGCCGTCTATCATTTGACAAATTTGAAAATACATAAATTGCCATAATAACTTTAATATTCAATAAAAAGACCATGTCAAACAGCAATGCTATCTTTTCTATTGAGTCGTATTAATGTGCAGCAAACGCTAACGCCCAGCCTACACACACCCCTTTCTAGTTAAAAACAAGTATTATGTAGTCCACATTAACATCAGCAATTATCTTTTTATATTTACTTGCAGTACAATATCTGACATATTAGACTTACTTACTTGCATTTTGCGCGTTTCATTCCCGTGTTTCATTATTTTTATGACGCAGCAAGACCCACATAGAACAACGTGATTGTCGCCATTTTTTGTTGTTATTGAAATCTCTCAACCATGTGACAAAAAAAACAGCTAGTGAGTAAATGTATAATCTTCCAATTTATTTCCGTCTGATGGATTAGGCAGGTTCCATTGACTGAAGACAACAATAGGCTGTGCATGCGCAGCATTTGACAGCTTTAGGACACTGACGCCGCCGTCTGGTTCGCAACAAGTAGGCTACATTCCTTGGTCTGCAAATGTTGTGCGGAATGACAGCGTCTCTGCGCGTAGTGGTATGTAGCCTGGGTGCCAGTCTGTTTCTGTTATCTTGCCATCTCCTTATGGAATTGTCATGTTTGGCTTGACAATGACAATGGAGTAGGAGAAAGCACAAACAGATCTAGTATTAGGCTAGTAATGTGTGATGGCCAATGTTTCAGAGGGACACCTGAAATGCGTGAATTACCGTTGCGCGCGAGCTATATTGACTGTTGCTGTCAACAATTGTGTCAATTTTGGGATTCACAGTGTTTTGTCAATAGGTGTCTTACGCATGAGTGTAAACATTAATTCGGATTTATACCATTCATTACGCAGTCATTATCAAGATCCCACCCCCTCTCTACTTTCCCCTCTGGAGACGTGCCAATAAATATTACTCCCAAATAGTTCTGAATAGCTTTAATTGCATTCTAATAGAACATCAATGCACGAAGTTGGACTTTCATACAGTGAAGTAAACTTTCTGGCAACGCATTGATCCTTTAACCTAATAGTGTGTAATAGTGTATTGACCTAGTAGAGGTGGGTCACACAAACTAGGCCTATGCATGATTGATGACCTTACCTTAGATCTATAGACTTGTGATAGCTGCATAAACTGATGCCTGTAGGCGTTAGCTCAGTGAGCTAAAGGGATCTGCAGTCGTGCAGACGATCCAGGTTCTATTATTCTAATCCGTTATATTCTATACTCTTCTAGTCCTCATGTCTCAGCCATAGATGTACATATGGTTGCTACAATGAATTCATCATGTCTCCCGCACAATAGAAAACTACAGGTACCAGATTCCTAAGCACCAAGAGTTCCTGCGCACATTTTTTTCTGGATGATGTGTCGGGGCGGTGCTGAGAAATAGGGCGTTGTGTCAGCTCCTCCATCCATTCGCAGAGAGAATCCCTTTCTTAAAGACGCAGGCAACATACTGTCCTTTGAAAACAGGAAAAAAAATCTGACTTGGTCTGCGTGAACTACGTGCTTTATAACGCATACTTTTGCTGGACACACGCAGAAATCGGAGGTGAGGAGTGATTGTGGGCATCCGCGAGGTATCTCATTATGCGTGACTGTTGCCCTGTTGTTTTTCTCCATAGTTTAAATCCAACATCTGTACGAAAATAAATCTACGAAGTTCGATTTCTCTCGCTGATTGGATGAATGAGGCTCTTTATCAACCTTGCTTCGTTTCGTTTTTCGTTTTTCTTTAGCCTTTATTAATCGTAAGTAACCAATATGGAAAGAAATTGTTTGATTCTGCAATACTATTATACACTTCAATAACTATGATACATTAAACTATTATAACTATAATAAATTATAATGCACTTTAATAACTATGTTCCAAAGGAACAGAAAGTCTCTGTGCACAGACTTTGATGATAAGTTGCACAGCGCACACCATGGGCAACATTGAAAGATGCTTATCAATGTTTCAATGAATGCAAAAAGTATGTTATGGTTTTCTTTTGTCTCCTCCAGATACAGATACAGTCCGTGGTGTCTCAGGCTATAGTGGATGATGGCCAAACTGTTCCGAGCTGTGATCATGGGTCCACCAGGTTCTGGGAAGGGGACCATATCTGAAAGAATTGCGCAGAGCTTTGGCCTCAAACATCTGTCCAGTGGCGACTTTCTTCGGGAGAATATAGCTGCAAATACAGGTTGGCTTATTATTGATAAGTTACTCACCATCTATTTATCATTTACAATTTAACAATCTATGTTTACTTAATTATTTTTTCCATATTTTCTTATTTATATATATATTTATATATATATATTTATATATATATATATATATATATATATATACACACACACACACACACACACACACACACACACACACACACACACATTTAATTTGCCACACCTAAACCTTCACCCCCAGCAGCCTAAGCCTGTTGTCGGAGCTTTCACTTCTGTAAATTCCAATAATATTGTAACACCAGCAGAGGCCCAAGTTCAGGCGAAGTGAAGAGAGTGGCTTCCATGTTGGCACCATGCCGGACTGTATCCAATAACAGTGGAGCATTTCTCAAATCAGGAAACTCCTATCATCCAAGCCACAAAAACAATAGTTCTTTTTTTAGAAGCGATGGCAAACCTACTAAATTGTCCACATTAAAATACACATATTAAATGGTTTTTAAAAAACAGCTATAAAGAGTTTACTTTGTTTAAGGCTGTGGCAGGTAAAAACTTGTTATAGTGTGTTTAAGATGTTGAAAAGCTGTAATAACGTTTATCCCTGAATTACCTTGCTGTTATAACAATGCTGCATCAGAATATTGAGTGATGTTTGTAACTTCTCTGATTTGACTTTTCTGAGTCCATTAAATGAAGCCTATTTTAATCAGAATGTGTGCCCAGCTCTTTAGCCCACAAATGAAATGTGATGCATTCAGGGCAAACCCAAAACACATGTGTATACTTGTAATTACAGTTGTCAGTACTGCTTTAAGGCCATGCCTTACTAAACTAAACCCAGTTTCTAGACTTACTATACTGGAGTTATTTACAGTACATAGGCCTACAGTAGCACTTGTATAAACACATCATACTCTATATTGAACCATCGAAAAACCATAGAGATCTTCCGTTTAATTCTGTGGACACAACAATAGTATGCTTTGGCTTTATGTACTGCTATTGTTGCCACTGTAACAACATTGTCGTGATCCAGATTGGTCAGTAGGTCATTCAATGACATGAATCAATTATTGATGACTGTAGTTTAGAGACTGTAGTTTTGTCTGGAGATCTGTCTTAGATGCAAGTTACGTGACTGACTGCTGTGACTAAAGCAGGGAAAAAAGCGGGAAAAGAAAGCAGGGTGAATGGGTAATCGCTTAGGTGTTGTGTAACTGTCCAGTGAAAATGTCATTTTTAAAAGATAACATTCTGTTAACTCATACCCAAATAATGTTGTTGAGTCGTCCTATACTCATATTTGTGGCCAAAGCATAAATTGGAGGGAAAAACACTTAAAAAACACAACCTTGTATCTCAAACAGACTGTTTAAAAAATGCTTGCTATTTCCTCAAAGTATGATGTCATACTCCTGAAGAGGATGAGCTTAATGTAACAGGTTAGGAGAATTAGTTCAAGGTTAGGAAAAGGGTTAAGGTTAGGTTAGCGAAAATGCTCTCCTAACCTGCTACGAAAAGTCACTTCTAATTATAGATGTATTGAAATGGTGTGGTTTTAGGGAGTCCCCTGGCCAATCAGCGGTCTACTCGCATTAATATTTTTAATGACCGGTATACGCCCACACCATTCTGTTGTTGGGGAATGCCCACATCATTCCAAAACAGAAAAGTTGCTTTTTAACATAATTCATTACAATTCTTTGGAGGAAAAATATTTCACTCATATTGTAAGTAATTATAGGTCATATTTCAAAGGAATCTGGAAACACTGGACAATTACTTTAAAGCTATAAATGGTATTCCTAGATGGGTTTGCTCTGCCCCCCTGCCTCTAGCCTAAAGTCCAGCTCTCTTATTAGAAATCTTTCAAAATGTATTAATGCGTTTTACTTATCAGGTATGGATGCCATAATCATCATCTTATTTTCTTCTTCATCCTCTCTCCCCTCCCTCTCTCCACAGAGGCCGGTGTTCTAGCTAAGACCTACATAGAGAGGGGTCTGATGGTGCCGGACCATGTGATGACACGGCTCTTACTGCCCAGGCTGGAGGAGATGACCCGCCACAGCTGGCTGATGGATGGTAAGACCACACACACACACACACACACACACACACACACACACACACACACACACACACACACACACACACACACACACACACACACACACACACACACACACACACACACACACACACATACTTGTAAACATGACTTGATGGGGATACATGTCAGACACACACATACAAACCCGCACCCTCCCCACAGTCGACCTCATCCCTCTCTTCTCTCCCTCAGGGTTTCCCTGTACCCTAGCCCAGGCCAAGGCTCTGAACAGTACCTGTGATCTGGATCTGGTCATCAGCCTCAACATCCCTTATGAGACCCTGAAGGACCGACTGAGTGACCGCTGGATCCACCCAGCCAGCGGCAGGGTCTACAACATGGGCTTCAACCCTCCACACGTACAGGTCCGGAAGTACTGTAGTGATTCTCTCCTTTTAATCACCAGTTTGTCACACTTTTCTCACCTTTATACGTGTTTAGACATCTGGTTAGTCTGTCTGTTCCTCCCAGAACCCAGCACTAAGCAATGGTTTCTACAGAAGGCTGTGAAAATATGGTACCAGATTTTCTTGTACTTGTTTATGATCAGTACAATCTTTGAATAATTTGAATGTGAGGGGTTCAAGATAACTTTCTGTGTACAGTTTTCATGAGTTTACATCATTGCTGTAAGAATCTCTCTGTGTTGTGTCGTCCCTCCAGGGCAGGGATGACCTCAGCGGAGAGCCTCTGATCCAGCATGATAATGACCAACCAGAGGCTCTAGTGGCCAGACTGAGGCACTACAAGGACGTGGCCAAGCCAGTCATAGACCTGTACAAGTGCGTCCACTCTTCACATCACTGACACATCTTTAAAAGCACTGTGTAAATATCTTTCCCTGTAAAGTCTAGTCTAATCTTGTCTAGTCAGTTCATCATTAATGTCCATGGTCAGAAATAGTGTACCCACCTTCGTACTCTCTCACCATTGCTCATTTAAGGTTTTTGGCCATACTTTATGTTCTTATATGGACATTTCAGATGAAGTACATAACTGATCAGTTACATAGTAATTACAATTTAGTTTCAATATTATTATAATGTTATTACAATATAATGTGTTTAAGCTACATGGTATCAATGCAACTATGCATCTAAAAAGTGACCTTATTTTCCTCCCCAGGTCAAAGGGCATCCTGCACATGTTCTCTGGCACAGAGACCGACAGGATCTGGCCTTACATCAACTCTCTTCTCAGCACTAAGATCCCTAGCAGACCTGAGACAGACACACAGCACATCCCACTGCCCTGAGCGGAGCAGAGATGACACAGTAGAAGTGCAGGCCGTGCACAGGAGCTGTTAGGAGCCCCTTTAGCTTGGCAGTTGCTACCAAAACATGTCTGCAAATACAATCTTATGCACTACATACAGTTGAAGTCGGAAGTTTACATACACTTAGGTTGGAGTCATTAAAACTAGTTTTTCAACCACTCCACAAATTTCTTGTTAACAAACTATAGTTTTGGCAAGTCGGTTAGGACATCTACTTTGAGCATGACACAAGTAATATTTCCAACAATTGTTTACAGACAGATTATTTCACTTATAATTCACTATATCACAATTCCAGTGGGTCAGAAGTTTACATACACTAAGTTGACTGTGCCTTTAAACAGATTGGATAATTCCAGAAAATGATGTCATGGCTTTAGAAGCTTCTGATAGGCTAATTGACATAATTTGAGTCAATTGGAGGTGTACCTGTGGATGTATTTCAAGGCCTACCTTCAAACTTAGTGCCTCTTTGCTTGACATCATGTGAAAATCAAAAGAAATCAGCCAAGACCTCAGAAAAAAAATTGAAGACCTCCACAAGTCTGGTTCATCCTTGGGAGCAATTTCCAAACGCCTGAAGGTACCACGTTCATCTGTACAAACAATAGTACGCAAGTATAACCACCATGGGACCACGCAGCCGTCATACCGCTCAGGAAGGAGACGCGTTCTGTCTCCTAGAGATGAACGTACTTTGGTGCGAAAAGTGCAAATCAATCCCAGAACAACAGCAAAGGACCTTGTGAAGATGCTGGAGGAAACAGGTGCAAAAGTATCTATATCCACAGTAAAACAAGTCCCATATCGACATAACCTGAAAGACCGCTCAGCAAAGAAGAAGCCACTGCTCCAAAACCGCCATGAAAAAGCCAGACTACGGTTTGCTACTGCACATGAGGACAAAGATTGTACTTTTTGGAGAAATGCCCTCTGGTCTGATGAAACAAAAATATAACTGTTTGGCCATAATGACCATCGTTATGTTTGGAGGAAAAAGGGGGATGCTTGCAAGCCGAAGAACACCATCCCAACCGTGAAGGACGGGGGTGGCAGCGTCATGTAGTGGGGGTGCTTTTCTACAGGAGGGACTGGTGCACTTCACAAAATAGATGGCATCATGAGGGAAATGATGTGGATATATTGAAGCAACATCTCAAGACATCCGCCAGGAAGTTAAATGGGTTGCAAATGGGTCTTTCAAATGGACAATGGACAAAGCTTACTTCAAAAGTTGTGGCAAAATGGCTTAAGGACAACAAAGTCAAGGTATTGGAGAGGCCATCACAAGTCCCTGACCTCAATCCTTTAGAAAATATGTGGGCAGAACTGAAAAAGCGTGTTCGAGCAAGGAGGCTTTCAAACCTGACTCAGTTACACCAGCTCTGTCAGGAGGATTGGGCCAAAATTCACCCAACGTATTGTGGGAAGCTTGTGGAAAGCTACCCGAAACGTTTGACCCAAGTTAAACAATTTAAAGGCAATGCTACCAAATACTAATTGAGTGAATGTAAACTTCTGACCCTCTGGGAATGTGATGAAAGAAATAAAAGCTGAAAAAATTATTCTCTCTACTATTATTCTGACATTTCACATTCATAAAATAAATTGTTGATCCTAACTGACCTAAAATAGGGAATTTTTACTAGGATTAAATGTCAGGAATTGTGAGAAACGGAGTTTAAATGTATTTGGCTAAGGTGTATGTAAACTTTCAACTTCAACTATAGATCAGGGTGCCCCACCTTCGGTCCTCAAGGGCTACAGTGTACGGTTTTCGTCCTTACCTGTTAACCAGAGACTGATTTCCCCTCTCCAGATAATAAGCATGAAGCCCCAGGGGGAAATGGAAATCAGCAGGACTGCAGAACTTGAGAACCTGAGTTGTGCAACCCTAAGTATGCCTTTAATAGCCGGACATGCTTAAAGATGGTGGCCCCAATGTACTTACCACAAACGCCTAATTAGCTTTTTTTGCCGTATTATACAGTGCTCTCCATTACTCTTGTTTTGTGTAATGGAGTGTTACTGTATAATACGACGCCATAGTTTAAAAACTCTGTGAGTAGTGCTAAAGCAATGACGTCATACCTGAATTGCTCCATCTTCATGCACCTTCGCCTCTTACATTCTTATTACTCTTACATAGATAGCCTAGCGGTTAGCGCATTGGGCCAGTAACCCAATTGCTTGTTCGAGTCTCTGAGCCAACACAGTCGAATATCTGTTGATGTGTCCTTGAGCAAGGTACCTAACTCTAATTGCTCCAGGGTTGCCGTTGATAATGGAAGACCCTGGCCGCGGGTATCTCCGAGGGTATCTCAAAAAATACATTCACACTAGCATATTAATTCGCACTTGTAAGCGTAATTAACTAACTGTTGAATTCTAATTGTTCTTTCATTTAAACTGAAATGACAATTGTTGTCTTCTAAACAGCATACCCTATAATGTGGCTTACTTTTAGAGTTCCCTCAGATTAAGATGTTAATCTTTATCAAAGGTAGTTGGATTACATTAACATGTTTTGTGTTCAATTTAAAACTGTTTTGTTGATTTTCGTTATACCAAATATAACCTTATAAGACTAAACAATGTAAAACTATTCTAATGAATTGGTCTATAACTGCATTAAAAGGGACCAAAGAGTGTTTTAACCAATTGAAAGTGTAATACGTCTGAATGGCTGTATCAGAAAAGGGATGAGTGTGGTCAGTGTGGGTGGACAGTGTTTGTGGGAGGATGTGTCTCCCTGTTAGATTTCAATAACACAATATGCAAACAGTCGCTGGTGTAAACTGTAATTGGTCCAGTATGAGTATGACAAGCCCATTATGGCGAATGAGTGACTAGGAAAGCTTTTCATACACTGTGTATTACCCCACCACCACACACTGAATGTTTTCTGTCCAGAAGTCATGTTGCTGTCCAAACTCTGGCATATTCCAAGGAAAATAAACATATTTTCTCAGAATTTCCTTTCAGGTCTTTGACTTCTCAAGGTCAAACACCAGTTCCAGGCACCATGCCTACTATATGTTTACAGTAGAAACTAAATGTCTACCATTCAAAGCTACATTCAGTTTCAGTTGCATTCTCTGAATAGTATTTGTATGTGCTACAGAATGAATTCACACCCCTTGACTTTTCCCACATTTTGTTGTGTTACAAAGTGGGATTAAAATGGATTGAATTGACATTTTCTGTAAACAATTTACACAAAATACTGCAATGTCAAAGTGGAAGATTTTTTTTTTTTTTACATCCATTCTGTTCCTGAAAAACTTGTCAGTCCTTAACGATTACAAGCATACCCAGAACATGAAACACAACCCTGCCAAGCCGCATTGCTTCTTGACACACTGCCCACTTAACCCAGAAGCCAGCCAGACCAATGTGTCAGATGAAACACAGTACAACTGGTGACCGAGGTCAGCATGCATGCACCCGGCCCACCACAAGGAGATGCTAGAGTGCAATGGGACAAGGACATCCCGGCTGGCCAAACCCTCCCCTAACCCGGACGACACTGGGACAATTGTGTGCCGCCTCATAGGTTCTCCCAGTCGCAACGCAGCCTGGGATCGAACCCGGGTCTGTAGTGACACCTCAAGCACTGTGATGCAGTGCCTTAGACTGCTACGCCACTTAAGGCGTATGACTACTTTATGAAGGCACTGTATAGAAGACTGATGGGTTTCTACTGTGAGTGGTGAGTGGGAACACCATTGCTAACATATTAGAAATGCTATCATAGAACTCTATAGGCATACTGTGGTGATGCAGCATCTGTATGTATCCAGTCCACCATGCATTCTAATGAAGTATAATGTGACAGAACTCATCAGAGTCACACAGAATCCAAACCGGCTGCGCCCGTGCGCCATCGTGCGCTATCATGCATACATTTATTTTGCCCCCCTACACCAAACGCGATCACGACACGCAGGTTAAAATATCAAAACAAACTCTGAACCAATTACATTAATTTGGGGACAGGTCGAAAAGCATTAAACATGTATGGCAATTTAGCTAGCTAGCTTGCACTTGCTAGCTAACGTTAATTTGTCCTATTTAGCTAGCTTGCTGTTGCTAGCTAATTTGTCCTGGGATATAAACATTGAGTTGTTATTTTACCTGAAATGCACAAGGACCTCTACTCCGACAATTAATCCACACATAAAACAGCCAACCGAATCGTTTCTAGTCATCTCTCCTCCTTCCAGGCTTTTTCATCTTTGAATTTATATGGTGATTGGCATCTAAACTTTCATTGTATTACCAGACAACCGGCAACAAAGTTCGTCTTTCAATCATCTACGTGGGTATAACCAATGAGGAAATGGCACGTGGGTACCTGCTTCTATAAACCAATGAGGAGATGACTTTCAGCGCAATCTGCGTCAGAAATAGGAACGACTTCTATTTTAGCCCTTGGCGTTGCAGACGCTCGTTGGCGCGCGCAAGCCGTGTGGGTGCAATAATTGAATAACATGGATTTCTAAATGTATTTTGCGACGCTCGCGCACAGACATGTCCGGTCTGGTCAGCATGTTACAGCACCCCCTCCCCTATTTTACCTGAAATGCACATGGTCCTCTACGTTGACAATTAATCCCCAGATAAGAGTGTAAACCAAATTTGTTTCTAGTAATCTCTCCTCCGTTAGGCTTCTTCTTTTCCTGACTTTATATGGCGGTTGGCAACCAACTTTAGGTTGCATTACCACCACCAACTTAACTGGAGTGTGGACATCAGTTCACCTTTCAGTCACCCACGTGGGTATATGCTGCTAAACAAACAATGAGGAGATGGGAGAGGCAGGGCTTGCAGCGGCCAAACGTCACAAATATAATCAAGTATATTTTAGTGCCTGGCTATGCAGACTCTCGTTGACACGCGCAAACAGTGTGGATGCAATGATTGAATAACATGTATGTGTACATTTATTTTTCAACTATTGGGCACATAACAAGTGGTGTGGTCAGCATGGCAGTCTCATGTAAATGTCAGCACATGTGAGTTAATTTCATTTCCATCTATCCAGTCCCCAAATTCCTACTCAGATGTTGCTTGCCTATGTTTTATTAGTAGGCTACAGCAAGATATGATGCACTGTGTAGTCAGCATTCTGAGGCGTTAATCTGCGCATTTTCCCAGTATATTGATCTATGTGACATCCGGAACATTTGGGCTCACATGGATAGGCTTCATATTGTTGTTAGATCAGCGAATTGAGGTCGCTGGATTCGTTTCAGTGAAGCTCACATTAAATATAAGGTGAGTATATGATGATGTCGTGGTCATTAGTAATTGTAATTTTAGCCAACCGCAGGAGCTGACATTATACACGTCGCCCGTGCACCGCCACCACTTACAGGTTGAGGTACAGAAGGAAGTATCGGTCGTTTGACCTTTGACTGCTCTAGCGGCGAATGACAAATCAAAGGTTGGCATTTCTCAGAGCGCAGCTGGGGTCCCCGCGCGGATCTCAGGAGCTGAGGACGTCGGCGTTCCAGAGATAATGACAGCGAGCGCTCTGAAAGGTATGCGAAACGGGCTGTATTTTTTAACATTTTTTTTGCATAATTCGTTTTAAACCAGATAAGTTTTGTATCAAATGACACTGAAATGATTGTTTCGGAGTAGCATCGTCGTCATGTGTTTCTCCCCGATTAGATTTGAATATTACATAATGATTATCTTCTCTGCCCCAGGAATTCTGTTGGCTAGATCTGCATAAAGATATTCTGCATATGATGGTTCGGCAATCAGTAGAAGTCTATCTGCGTTTTTACCATAATATTAGACATTTGAATATCCCACAGCATCGATGATGTTTGGTTCTATTCGGTGCAGGTGTTTTGTCGGGTTACAGGCCTATCTTTAGGCGAGGAAATGCGTAACGATGGGATAACAGCCCGGTGCGCTCAGCCTCTGTATGACGTTACATACCCTGTCCTGTTGCTGCTTTAAGCTTTTTTTATGCATTTGCTAATAATTATGAGCCAAAAATGGTGAAACCGTCGTAGCCTAAACAACCAACATTCCAAGCGCACTGAATGACAAATATGACCGGGGGTATTGTTGGGCATGATCTGAGATTATTAATGACTCACTATTTTAAATGGGGGGAAACCCTAAAATATTTGATATGTGCTTAGCTGATAATTCTCATAGTTTTTAAAGACAGTGACTCATTAAAATGGAAAACTACATGCTAAGTAAAAGAAAAGCTGGCTATGGCGGGGATGATTCATGTTGCTGACTACGCGTTTACTGGCAGTGGAGGGGCAGGTTGAAGAAGACGACGACAATATACAGAAACCAACTAAATATTATACTCATTATTTGCTGTCATTTTTAAATGAATTATTTATCTGAGATTTCAAAGGAAACGGGTTTTGCTGAAGAAAAAATTGTAGGGAAATCCCTTGCATGATCCGGGTCCTGAAGCGATGGCCAGTTCTGGTTTCATATGGTGGCAGTGTCGTGCCGCCTCCTGTCCTATGCCGCACGGTGGTGTCACATGATGAGATGCGTGGTTTCCGTTTCACACCAGACTAGTAAAACCGTTAATACTGACTATTACATTATATTATCGAAACTAGATACATTCAGGACAACATTTTTCAGTGCAGGTGTTAGTGTAATAGCTTATTATTATGATGTATTGATATTACTTGCCTATAGGCTAATTAAGAGCAAATAACCACATGTATGCTTAACTTGATTTATTACCCTTTAAAGAGCATATTTCTCTTATGCATACATTTCAACGAAATGACGTTGAACCAACGTGGAATAGACATCGAATTGACTTCTGTGCCCAGTGGGTTGTGATATATAGCAATACTATATTTTATTTTCATTCCATCATGATTCCTTTGATGGTGATTGGAAAGA
This sequence comes from Salvelinus fontinalis, assembly GCF_029448725.1. Taxonomy (NCBI): domain Eukaryota; kingdom Metazoa; phylum Chordata; class Actinopteri; order Salmoniformes; family Salmonidae; genus Salvelinus; species Salvelinus fontinalis. Next base: position 36,694,063 of record NC_074678.1, read on the forward strand.
TGTTTAGAGATTCTTCATTAGGCTAAGCAAGAATCTATTTAGTTCAAAATGTAAAGACAGCTGCATGGACAATAGGCTACACACAGATCAAGTAATTTAGGCTACTGTCTGCCAGTGAACCCTAACCCTAGCCAGCAGATTTTACAGGTCAATAAAGCTTTAACCTGTAGGGATAATCATTAATCCACTGTCCACCCTTAAATATGATGGCAAATCCACCGAAACAAGCAGAAAATATTATTTTAGGTCAGTCAGTTTAGTGAAGATATTGGTGTTATGGCTGGACTGGATTCAAGTAGCCTATTGTTGTCCTCAATATCCATAAGTCTTAAAAATCATGAAGTATAGCAATTGTTGAAGAGGCGTAGCTGGAAGACTGAAATAAACTTCTGTTTATGAGGCGAAGGTCTTGTAAAACATCACAAGGTCTTTGTTAAACTACAACTTCCTTAACCCACGGTGCTTAAACCTCTCCTGTAAAGGAATGAAGGAATGCAATGTGGCATTTAAACCTATATAGTAAGTTAATAAAGGTAGTAGTAGGCTCGGTTATAGAGTTAGAGTTTTTGAATGGCTGTCATTTGTTTTTTATGTAGCAGGTTTACGATAATCTCTCCCTGTTTGTTCATATTCGCTTATCTGTCCATTATTCTGGATTATGTGGAAGTGTAGTTGTCATTGTAGTGTGATTTATTCTGCTTTTCGAACTTTGATCCCAAATAGAGTAGAGTGGGCACTCTCATCATCCAAGTGATCCCTTCTTGCATCACACAGTTCTGTGACCATAGACATAAAATAGTACCACCAGTGGTCAAAAGGTCAATGCCAGGACATTACATTGCTTTTGATGCCCAAGTCCAGTCCTCTCAGCGAGTGAGGATTGTAACCATTTGTACTGGAGACTGACTGCAGGAGTTGACTTCATGAAGTAGTGCATCTGGGGTAAATGTCTGATGTTGGGAGGTTAGCTGTCAGAGGAAACTAAATCCTACAATAGAACGGCACTTTGCATCCGGTTACGTCTGGAATAATTTCTCCTTTTGGACATTCCCTTGCCTGCTGTGCTTTCAGTCCAGGGCTCCTGTTGTAAAGGGTTTCCCAGGCCCGGGTTCTGCTTTGAGAAACCATGCAGCCCTGTAGTTGCCAGGGAACTGGGCCAAGGAAGGAAGCATGCTGCACAACGCCAAGTAGCTGTCTTGGTGTGCGTCCCAAATCGCACCCCATTCCCTATATAGTGTAATACTTTTGACCAGTGGTAGAAAAAGTACCCATTTGTTATACTTGAGTAAAAGGAAAGATACTTTTAATAGAAAATAACTCAAGTAAAAGTGAAAGTCACCCAGTAAAATACTACTTGAGTAAAAGTCTAAAAGTATCTGGTTTTAAATGTACTTAAATGAGAAGTTTACCCAAAATCCAGAAACTCCCAAGTGATTCCATACATTGAAACTAGTTCAGTGGAGCTTTCCCTCTCCCCCTCTCTCTCCCTGTAGCGCTGTACTGAAACCAGTGCAAAAACGGCTGGATGCAGGCCTCGCTTTGCTCCTTTGCCATTGAATTCATGATTCAGAAATCAGCAAAGTGTGGACAAAATCGTTGTTTTATTGAAAGCGTATGGCCAAATTAGCTATTTTGGTCAAAAGTACTACATGTTTTGAGTCACAAAATGTGTACTTTTCCACCTAAAACAATTTAGATTTATTTTTGATAATTATTTTATGTAGCCGACTGCTAAAATACAGCTGTTGCTACTGTATGTCCATGGACTGGATCTGGAGCAGTGCCAAAATACAAATGCGCGTTTGAGAAGAGAAAGCGACAAATCAAGTGCGCGGAGGTATGTAGCCCAGCCTGACTCTTGAAGTTTGCGGTGTTCTTATTGTGTTAGTACCATTGCATCAAATAATGTAGACATATAGGCATAGGTGCTCTACAGGTTAGCATATGTTCTCTATATATTTATGACAGCTGGGGTTGAGAGACAATAGACATCGTGTCACCTTTATTTGCAGAATAGAATACTCCAAACATTGTGATAAATACACATAGGCTATATAGTGTTTCGGGCTAATATGAAAACATAAACCCAATAACAGTCCTGCTCTTAGAGGTTGATCATAAGCGATCATTCAATAAAGTAAAGTTGCCACTTACTCGTTAGATAACTGTCTCATTTGACCCAGGTGAAACAGGGATGCGTCTCCAATTCGTTTTTTTTGGAACATCGGACCAAAAGGTCCGCAAAACCCCCTTGGTTGCAAAAGAAAACTAACTGCTCCTCATCATCATTACGTTCCTCCATTTTTGTAGGAATTGTAGTCACATGTTTGAATTCTCTGCAGCACAAACATTCCTAATTTGCAGCATTGGAGCACAATTGCCACAACTGCACTACCAGTCTGTGTTGATCCTGGGGATGGGTTGGAGCTGTGGTCCAGATACTGCTGTAACACCAGTCTGTGTTGATCCTGGGGATGGGTTGGGGCTGTGGTCCAGCTACTGCTGTAACACCAGTCTATGTCGATCCTGGGGATGGGTTGGGGCTGTGGTCCAGCTACTGCTGTAACACCAGTCTGTGTCGATCCTGGGGATGGGTTGGGGCTGTGGTCCAGCTACTGCTGCAGCACCAGTCTGTGTTGATCCTGGGGATGGGTTGGGGCTGTGGTCCAGCTACTGCTGTAGCACCAGTCTGTGTTGATCCTGGGGATGGGTTGGGGCTGTGGTCCAGCTACTGCTGTAACACCAGTCTGTGTTGATCCTGGGGATGGGTTGGGGCTGTGGTCCAGCTACTGCTGTAACACCAGTCTGTGTTGATCCTGGGGATGGGTTGGGGCTGTGGTCCAGCTACTGCTGTAACACCAGTCTGTGTTGATCCTGGGGATGGGTTGGGGCTGTGGTCCAGCTACTGCTGTAACACCAGTCTGTGTTGATCCTGGGGATGGGTTGGAGCTGTGGTCCAGATACTGCTGTAACACCAGTCTGTGTTGATCCTGGGGATGGGTTGGAGCTGTGGTCCAGATACTGCTGTAACACCAGTCTGTGTTGATCCTGGGGATGGGTTGGGGCTGTGGTCCAGCTACTGCTGCAGTACCAGTCTGTGTTGATCCTGGGGATGGGTTGGAGCTGTGGTCCAGATACTGCTGCAACACCAGTCTGTGTTGATCCTGGGGATGGGTTGGGGCTGTGGTCCAGCTACTGCTGCAGTACCAGTCTGTGTTGATCCTGGGGATGGGTTGGAGCTGTGGTCCAGATACTGCTGCAACACCAGTCTGTGTTGATCCTGGGGATGGGTTGGAGCTGTGGTCCAGATACTGCTGCAACACCAGTCTGTGTTGATCCTGGGGATGGGTTGGAGCTGTGGTCCAGATACTGCTGCAACACCAGTCTGTGTTGATCCTGGGGATGGGTTGGAGCTGTGGTCCAGATACTGCTGCAACACCAGTCTGTGTTGATCCTGGGGATGGGTTGGGGCTGTGGTCCAGCTACTGCTGTAACACCAGTCTGTGTCGATCCTGGGGATGGGTTGGAGCTGTGGTCCAGATACTGCTGCAACACCAGTCTGTGTTGATCCTGGGGATGGGTTGGAGCTGTGGTCCAGCTACTGCTGTAACACCAGTCTGTGTTGATCCTGGGGATGGGTTGGAGCTGTGGTCCAGCTACTGCTGCACTACCAGTCTGTGTTGATCCTGGGAATGGGTTGGGGCTGTGGTCCAGCTACTGCTACACTACCAGTCTGTGTTGATCCTGGGGATGGGTTGGGGCTGTGGTCCACATACTGCTGCAGCACCAGTCTGTGTTGATCCTGGGGATGGGTTGGAGCTGTGGTCCAGATACTGCTGTAACACCAGTCTGTGTTGATCCTGGGGATGGGTTGGGGCTGTGGTCCAGATACTGCTGTAACACCAGTCTGTGTTGATCCTGGGGATGGGTTGGGGCTGTGGTCCAGCTACTGCTGCAACACCAGTCTGTGTTGATCCTGGGGATGGGTTGGAGCTGTGGTCCAGCTACTGCTGCACTACCAGTCTGTGTTGATCCTGGGGATGGGTTGGAGCTGTGGTCCAGCTACTGCTGTAACACCAGTCTGTGTTGATCCTGGGGATGGGTTGGGGCTGTGGTCCAGATACTGCTGTAACACCAGTCTGTGTTGATCCTGGGGATGGGTTGGGTCTGTGGTCCAGATACTGCTGTAACACCAGTCTGTGTTGATCCTGGGGATGGGTTGGGGCTGTGGTCCAACTACTGCTGTAACACCAGTCTGTGTTGATCCTGGGGATTGGTTGGGGCTGTGGTCCAGCTACTGCTGCAGTACCAGTCTGTGTTGATCCTGGGGATGGGTTGGGGCTGTGGTCCAGCTACTGCTGTAACACCAGTCTGTGTTGATCCTGGGGATGGGTTGGAGCTGTGGTCCAGCTACTGCTGTAACACCAGTCTGTGTTGATCCTGGGGATGGGTTGGGGCTGTGGTCCAGCTACTGCTGCAACACCAGTCTGTGTTGATCCTGGGGATGGGTTGGAGCTGTGGTCCAGCTACTGCTGTAACACCAGTCTGTGTTGATCCTGGGGATGGGTTGGAGCTGTGGTCCAGCTACTGCTGTAACACCAGTCTGTGTTGATCCTGGGGATGAGTTGGGGCTGTGGTCCAACTACTGCTGCACTACCAGTCTGTGTTGATCCTGGGGATGGGTTGGAGCTGTGGTCCAGCTACTGCTCCACTACCAGTCTGTGTTGATCCTGGGGATGGGTTGGAGCTGTGGTCCAGCTACTGCTGCACTACCAGTCTGTGTTGATCCTGGGGATGGGTTGGAGCTGTGGTCCAGCTACTGCTGCAGCTTCGGTGTCTAGAGGGGCTGCGGCCATCTGAAGCTCACTTTGCCTAAATTCTTCGTCTGCATACTCACACTCCAAACAATACGGTTCGACGAGACCATCACCGCCCCTCAAGTAGTTTTCTTCATCACTCGCGAGTATTTAGTCATCAGACATATTTGTAACTTGTTGTTTACTTATATAACTAATGTGTAACAATGTCTTCACCTCCGAAAAAAACGTGCATCTGTGAATAAGGGCCTAACGTGCAGTTTCTACACTTTCAATAAAACAATGAATTTGTCCCCACTTCGCAGATTTCTGAATCATGAATTCACTGGTAACGGAGCAGAGGGAGGCCTGCATCCAGCAATGTCACGAGTCACGTGACCCATTTTTGCAGCTGTTGCAGTACAGCACTACAGTGAGAGAGAAGGGGGAAAGATGGCAAACTCCACTGAACTAGTTTCAATGTATGGAATCACTTGGGAGTTTCTGGATTTTGGGTAAACTTCTCCTTAAAGTACAGTGGTGGAAAAAGTACTAACTTGTTATACTTGAGTACTAGTAAAAAGTTAAAGTTAATGCTATGCATCAAAACGTATTATATTAAGCAAAGCAGACGGCATAATGTTCTTGTTTTTTTAATTTACGGACAGCAAGGAACACATTCCAACACACAGACATCATTTAAAACGCAGTATTTGTGTTTAGTGAGTCCACCGGATCAGAGGCAGTAGGAATGATTGATAGGTGTGTGAATTGTACGACATTGCTGTCCTGGCTGAGCATTCGAAATGTAACGAGTACATTTGGGTGTCAAGGAAAATGTATGGAGTAAAAAGGTACATATTTTCTTTAGGAATGTAGTGAAGTAAAAGTAAAAGTTGTCAACAAATATAAATACTAAAGTAATGATACCAAAAAAAAGGACTAGTGATACTTTCAAGTATTTTTGCTTAAGTACTTTACACCACTGCTTTTGACCATTGGTCATTTGGACCAGAGGTCTATGGGCAATATGGTGCCATTTGTGGGATCTCTTTTTGTGAGGGCTGGGGGGAGAGTCGAGATCTTTAGTTATCAACTGACTGAAGTGCTCCCCCTCCCTGACAAAGCACTATGCTGTCGTACAGTGCTGACTAAAATACTTCAGCACTTTAATTCCTTTATTATCCTCCTGTGGAGGTGCTATACTGTATAGCCTACAGCTGGTCCATACATGGGTCGAATTAAAGCCCCTTAGCAATGGAGACTGTCGCCTATGTAGATTATAAGAAACTGAAATCATATCAAATCAAAGTGTATTTGTCACGTGCGCTGAATACAACAGGTTTAGACCTTACAGTGAAATGCTTACTTACAGGCTCTAACCAACAGTGCAATTTTTAAGTGTTTTGTATTGTTAATTTAACCCTTATAATTGGTTATGAAGATATCTTGTTAACTACTGTAGGCTGTTAAAATACGTTATTAGAAATAGATATGTGAATATTTTCGTATAGAATAGAATCCTGTGTAGGATATCCAGTGGGCTATCATCACATCAGCCTATTCATCATGAATGTATATTTTCTGACAAATATTACTGCTTTGTAAATAAATAACTATGAATCAGGCAATCAGGCGATCATTTAGTCACCTACTGCCGGCATGGTATTGTCAGGATTGGCTTGGAGCCAGCATAAAGCCGGAAAGGACCCTTTAACTCAACCGGGACTGGCAGCCAGAGCAACCGTGGATGTTCGGTGTAGTGAATGCGGACCTGATGACAGCGTCCTGCTCTTGATATCCCGGAGAGAAAAAAATCAGGGAGAGACGGTGCTGGAACTACTAACACATATCTGGTGGATTATTTCTAAGAATATATCTGAGATTTATCGTCCAGAATATGTGCATTCACGCCATTCAGTAGCTGTTTTTGTCTTTTTTTAATGTAATTCTCAAATCCACGGCGCAGTGCTCATGAGATGAGCCTACTGGGTGGCTATAAGAAAAAGCCATGCAGTTATGATGGCTATGAATCTTTACAGTTGGTCGATAGCAGCGGAGGCTTCAATAACGGAGGGAGACGCAGCGGAATCGGTGGAGGCTTGGTATCAGCAGCAACCCTAGGAGGACCGAAGGCAGGCCCACTGCGGGAGAACGACTGCAGCACCATGGACAGCTCAGGTAAGCGGTGGGTCTCCATGGGAAGCGGTGTGGCTCACGCGCAGCAAGCAAGGCCAAGCTGGAGATAATGCCGATCTGTTGCATGCGAGGCAGAGCACGCCTGTCGCTGTGTGATACTCCCTGAAATATATTTAATTTGAATAAGATCCGTGTAAATAGGTTAAAATATATGATCTAGACATTTCTGTCTTAGTGTTTCCGTGCATTGCATCATGTAATCGTGGTGTCTCCTTATATTGTAGCCTATATTGTTCTGATTTCGTTTTTATTTTGTGTGAGTAGAGTTGATCTCATCATAGCAGTGAATAGCAGTGATCTCATGTTAAGTCTTTTATTAAGCTACCAATATTTTAATAAACCTTAAATTAACGTAATTGAACATGCACACATTATGATTAGCTTTTGGAGAAGTCATTAGCCTAGTGGGTCTACATAGTCCCTATCAATCATCCTGATGTGGTGTAGCCCTAAGACTTGATTAACAGTGACAGTAATAGACAGCTTGACAATAGCTAACATGGCAACAACAAAAAAACACTAACCCAATAATACTCTATCCTTCCTTGTGCCTTTTGAAGAAGTGTATGTAGGGAATTTCCTGCATACAGTTGTCTGTATGTCATGTGGCCATTGGAGAGTTAAAAAACCACAGTTCATTGTCAGTGAGTGAGTGGTAGTGTTGTGAACAGGGATATATCAACCAGGGCCCATATTCACAAAACACATCTTAGCAAAATTTAAGAAGCTTCTTAAGAAAAAAAATAAGTTCATAAAGTAGTTTAAGTGCAATTTCTCAATTGTACTCCTCTATCTTAAGATTGAATGATTTTCTTAAGAACTTCCCAAATATCTTCTTACAAATCTTCTTAAGATGTGTGTTGCTAGGCAACCGTGCTAGCTAGCTATCTAGCTAGCAATGGCAATCATGTTAGCATATTTCTTACTGAGATTACTGTTCTAAACATGTTCTTGGGTTTAAAATAATCAGTACTGAAACTTTCAGAGGAAGTTTGTGAGTCAATTAAACATGTTCAATTGCTTTCATGAGCTTTTTCTCTCACTGCCCTGAGTTTAAGACAACGGTTTAGCTATCTTGGAATTAACAACATTTCCAATACATTTATTTTCAACAATCTAATTTGTGGTCCTCCTGAGTGGCGCAGCGGTCTAAGGCACTGCATCGCATTGCTTGCTGCATCACTACAGATCCTGGTTTGATCCCAGGCTGTGTCGCAGCCGGCTGCGACCGGGAGACCCATGAGGCGGCGCACAATTGGCCAATCGTCATCCGGGTTTGGCTGGCCAGGTTGTCATTTGGCACATCGCGCTCTATCGACTCCTGTGGAGGGCCGGGCGCAATGCACGATGGCACATCGCGGACAGATAGCTTTACATTCCCCTGCAACAAAATGTCTTGATAAACTTGGGAATTCATTTTTCCGTCGATGATAGCAAGCTGTCCAGGGCCTGAGGCAGAAAAGCAGCCCCAAACCATGATGCTCCCTCCACTATACTTTACAGTTGGGAAGAGGTTTTGATGTTGGTGTGCTGTGCCTTTTTTTCTCCACACATAGAGTTATGTGTTCCTTTCAAACAACTAGTTTCATCTGTCCACAGAATATTTTGCCAGTATGTGGAACATCCAGGTGCACTTTTGCAAACTTCAGACGTGCAGCAATGTTTTTTTTGGACAGCAGTGGCTTCTTCCGTGGTGTCCTCCCATGAACACCATTCTTGTTTAGTGTTTTACGTATCGTAGACTCGTCAACAGAGATGTTAGCATGTTCCAGAGATTTCTGTAAGTCTTTAGCTGACACTAGGATTCTTCTTAAGGTTAGGTGAAGAGTTAGCTAACATGCTAAGTAGTTGCAAAGTAGCAAAAAAATTGTAAGTAGTTGAAAAGTTGCTAAATAACTAAAATGCTAACTTGTCCATGATGAAATACGAACTCTCAACCTTTGGGTTGCTAGACGTTTGCATTATACGCCCACTCTGCTTTTGTTTTTGCCTTAAGTAACCATCTGTCTTACGAAACCATATAAAATGTAGCATATACCTAATGGAGTGTCTCAGATTTATGTATAGAATAATACGAAATGCTCTGAGACCAGGTTGGATATATCCACAGCTCACTGCAGTGCACTGAAAGACCTGGCCTTAGGTACTGGATCTATCTGAGCTGAGGGGAAGTGTACGATGGGGAGGGGAGAGGAGAGAGAAGGGAAGAGAGGGGGGGAGGGAGAGGGGGACATAGACATCTGAGTGTCAGGTGAGTCTCCCTGTTCTGGCTGGCTGGCTGTATGTGCTCTGTATCTCCTGCTCCCTCTGCTTCTCTGTGTGTCTGTGCAGTGTAGCTCAGTACACATCAGAGCTCTGCAGACTCCCGTCTCCATCTGGTCAGTCGTGTTTGGCAGGCAAGCCAGCACACAAGCAGACTGAACAACTGACTGACCAGCAGACACAGAGGCAGACACAGAGGCAGACACAGAGGCAGACACAGAGGCAGACACAGAGGCAGACACAGAGGCAGACACAGAGGCAGACACAGAGGCAGACACAGAGGCAGACACAGAGGCAGACACAGAGGCAGACACAGAGGCAGACACAGAGGCAGACACAGAGGCAGACACAGAGGCAGACACAGAGGCAGGTGGATAAACATGTTGCAGCTAAGTAGTAGGTGTTTGGTTAGTGGTTAGGGTCTGAGACTGCATTGGAGGTTTTCCCATTGTCTTCCCACATAGCAGAGTCTATGTTAGGGATAGGTAACGCTCTTCGTGGAGTGCTAAAGGTACTGCAGGATTTTGTTCCAACTAGGCACCACATCTGACCAACTGAGCTAATTGATCAGTTCAGTGATTGCCTAAATTCAGCACACCTGGTCTTCCAGGTGATGCGGCACTCCAGGACCGGGGTTGCCTACCCCTGGTCTATGTACTGTAAATCTCCAGTGTGTTTGAAAGGAATTGGTGAGACCACCAGGCACCATCAGCGCACCCTCAGCTTAGCATCAGAAAATGTATATTATGTGAGAAATTTCCCATTGGAAATGCAAACTTCCCCATCTCCCCAACTCCAGGGCAGCGCTCTTACATTAGAGCTGTTTTATTGACATTAAGTGAATAATAGATGGCTGGATGATGTCACTTCAGTCCGCTGTAAATATTTAAGTCTTAAAGGAAAATTGTGCATCATACAGGAATGATTTCTGTATTTTGAAAGTTACATATCTTGGAAACTTGATTACTGACAAGCAAAACATTTTGGGACTTTGTCAACAATGGACTAATGAAACAAATGGCAAAATATAGTTTAGTATTGTGCATATCTGCTGCTATATCAATCATGTTTTGTGGGTGTGTATCTCCCACAGGCAGGCAGCTTGATGCCAAGCTGCCTGTCCCTTCCAGACAGATTAATCATAGACTCTTATCAGCAGCATCTATAATAAAGAGCTTAGAGCCTGTTTGTTGGGAAAGTTCCTGTTCCTGTTTGACCCACAATAGAGGTCCACATGTCACTACTGCAGTACACAGGCCTGTCTGTCTGTCTGTCTGTCTGTCTGTCTGTCTGTCTGTCTGTCTGTCTGTCTGTCTGTCTGTCTGTCTGTCTGTCTGTCTGTCTGTCTGTCTGTCTGTCTGTCTGTCTGTCTGTTACGGCTGTCCTCGCTGACAGAAGGTGTGCACCAAAACGCAGAGTGGTTAGTGTTCATTCTTTTAATGAAAGTCAACAAAACACTTCAAAATACAAAACAACCAACGTGACAAAACCGAAACTGTCCTGTGTGGCAACAAAACCTCCACAGGAACAAACACCCACAAAACACAAGTGAAACCCTGGCTGCCTAAGTATGATTCTCAATCAGGGACAACGATTGACAGCTGTCTCTGATTGAGAATCATACCAGGCCGAACACAAAATCCCAACATAGAAAATCAACCATAGACAACCCACCCAACTCACGCCCTGACCAACTAAAATAAATACAAAACAAAGGAAAATAGGTCAGGAACGTGACAGAACCCCCCCCTTAAGGTGCGAACTCCGGGCGCACCAGCACAAAGTCTAGGGGAGGATCTGGGTGGGCGTCTGTCCACGGTGGCGTGGACCCCACCCCACCATAGTCAACCCCCGCTTCCGTGGCCTCCTCCCAATATCCACCCTCCATGTCAATCCCACTATTCCAAAGGGCAGTAACGGACTGAGGGGCAGCACCGGACTGAGGGGCAGCACCGGACTGAGGGGCAGCACCGGACTGAGGGGCAGCACCGGACTGAGGGGCAGCACCGGACTGAGGGGCAGCACCGGACTGAGGGGCGGATCCTGGCTGGCTGGCTCTGGCGGATCCTGGCTGGCTGGCTCTGGCGGATCCTGGCTGGCTGGCTCTGGCCGGTCCTGGCTGGACGGCTCTGGCCGGTCCTGGCTGGACGGCTCTGGCCGGTCCTGGCTGGACGGCTCTGGCCGGTCCTGGCTGGACGGCTCTGGCCGGTCCTGGATGGACGGCTCTGGCCGGTCCTGGCTGGACGGCTCTGGCCGGTCCTGGATGGACGGCTCTGGCCGGTCCTGGCTGGACGGCTCTGGCCGGTCCTGGCTGGACGGCTCTGAAGGCTCGGGACAGACGGGCAGCTCTGACGGCTCGGGACAGACGGGCAGCGCTGGGCAGGCAGACAGTTCAGACAACGCTGGGCAGGCAGACAGTTCAGGCAGCGCTGAGCAGGCAAGCAGCGCAGGCGGCGTTGGGCAGACGGCCGACTCTGACCTGCTGAGGCGCACAGTACGCCTGGTGCGTGGTGCCGGAACTGGAGGCACTGGGCTGGAGACACGCACCATAGGGAGAGTGCGTGGAGGAGGAACAGGGCTCTGGAAACGCACTGGAAGCCTGGTGCGTGGTGTCGGCACTGATGGTACTGGGCTGGGGTGGGAAGGTGGCGCCGAATATACCGGACCGTGAAGGAGGACACGCGCTCTTGAGCACCGAGCCTCCCCAACCTTACCAGGTTGAATGGTCCCCGTAGCCCTGCCAGTGCGGCGAGGTGGAATAGCCCGCACTGGGCTATGCTGGCGAACCGGGGACACCATCTGTAAGGCTGGTGCCATGTACGCCGGCCCGAGGAGACGTACTGGAGGCCAGATACGTTGGGCCGGCTTCATGGCACCCGGCTCGATGCCCAACCTAGCCCTACCAGTGCGGCAAGGTGGAATAGCCCGCACTGGACTAAGCACGCGTACTGGGGACACCGTGCGCTTTACCGCATAACACGGTGTCTGACCAGTACGACGCCCTCTCACTCCACGGTAAGCCCAGGGAGTTGGCTCAGGTATCCAACCCGTCTGTCTGTCTGTCTGTCTGTCTGTCTGTCTGTCTGTCTGTCTGTCTGTCTGTCTGTCTCTCTGCCTGTCTGTCTCATTCACCCTGCACCGGATAGAAGGTATAAAGGATGAAGGTTGGGACTGTTGAAGGAGAGAGAGAGGCACATTGAGACTGTGTCTGTATTGATCTCCCTGACCGGGGCCAAGTCTCTTTCTGGGCCAGCGGCTCTCTGACTGGGCCTTTCTCTCACATCAGAGGTGCCTGACTGGAGCAGGGAGGATGGAAGGATGAACAGGAGGAGAGTGAGGGGGGCGTTTTGGTCGGGGTTCAGAGAGCAGGAACCAACTATAAGGGATGGCTGTGGAGGAGGCTTTGAAGTGTTCCTCTAGCATTAAAAGAGGGACAAGCGGACTGGTTAAATAGTCTGAAGGAGGATGCTAAGTAATGTCCAAGAAGTACAATGAGTCTTAAAGCAACTGTCCAGTGAAAACCTCACTTTTAAATGTTAATATTCTGTTAACTCATACCTAAATAATGTTGTTGACTCGTATTTGTGGCCAGCGCATAAATTGGAGAAAAAACACTTAAAAAACCTTACAAACTTGTCTCTCAAATAGACTATTTAAAAAATGTTTGCTATTTCTTGCATATATCCTTCCTCATTGCCTGAGCTGGCCAATCAGCAGTCTTTTAATGACCTGAATACACCCACACCATTCTGTTGTTGGGGTATGCCCACACCATTCCAACACAGAAAAGTTGCTTTTAACATATTTAATAATTATTTTTTCGAAGGAAAAGTATTTAACTCATTTTATAATTACACTACACTACCAAAATCAAATCAAATCAAATGTATTTATATAGCCCTTCTTACATCAGCTGATATCTCAAAGTGCTGTACAGAAACCCAGCCTAAAATCCCAAACAGCAAGCAATGCAGGTGGCAGGGGTAGAAGCACGGTGGCTAGGACAAATTCCCTAGAAAGGCCAAAACCTAGGAAGAAACCTAGAGAGGAACCAGGCTATGAGGGGTGGCCAGTCCTCTTCTGGCTGTGCCGGGTGGAGATTATAACAGAACATGGCCAAGATGTTCAAATGTTCATAAATGACCAGCATGGTCAAATAATAATAATCACAGTAGTTGTCGAGGGTCCAACAGGTCAGCACCTCAGGAGTAAATGTCAGTTGGGTTTTCATAGCCGATCATTGAGAGTATCTCTACCGCTCCTGCTATCTCTAGAGAGTTGAAAACAGCAGGTCTGGGACAGGTAGCATGTCCGGTGAACAGGTCAGGGTTCCATAGCCGGAACAGTTGAAACTGGAGTATGTGGACACCTGTTTGTCAAACATATCATTAGAAAATCATGGGCATTAATATGGAGTTGGTCCACCCTTTGCTGCTATAACAGCCTCCACTCTTCTAGGAAGGCTTTCCACTAGATGTTGGAACATTGCTTTGGGTACTTGCTTCCATTCAGCCACAAAAACATTAGTGAGGTCGGGCACTGATGTTGGGCGATTAGACCTGGCTCGCAGTCGGTGTTGCAATTCATCCAAAAGGTGTTCGATGGGGTTGAGGTCAGAGCTCTGTGCTGGCCAGTCAAGTTCTTCCACACTGATCTTGACAGACCATTTTTGTGTGGGCCTCGCTTTGTGCACGGGGGCATTGTCATGCTGAAACAGGAAAGGACCTTCCCCAAACTGTTGCTACAAAGTTGGAAGCACAGCCGCGAAGTAATAGGCCAAACAAGTTCACAGAATGGGACCGCCGAGTGCTGAAACACGTAGCGTGTGAAAATCGTCTGTCCTCGGTTGCAACACTCACTACCGAGTTCCAAACTGCCTATGGAAGCATCGTCAGCACAATAACTGTTCGTTGGGAGCTTCATGAAATGGGTTTCCATGGCCGAGCTGCCGCACACAAGCCTAAGATCACCATGCGCAATGCCAAGCATCGGCTGGAGTGGTGTAATGGCTTGCCGCCATTGGACTCTGGAGCAGTGGAAACGCATTCTCTGGAGTGATGAATCACGCTTCACCATCTGGCAGTCCGAACGACTAATCTGGGTTTGGTGGATAACAGGAGAATGCTACCTGCCCAATGTAACATTTACATTTAAGTCATTTAGCAGACGCTCTTATCCAGAGTGACTTACAAATTGGTGCATTCACCTTATGACATCCAGTGGAACAGCCACTTTACAATAGTGCATCTAAATTTTAAGGGGGGGGGGGGGGGGGGGGGTCAGAAGGATTACTTTATCCTATCCTAGGTATTCCTTAAAGAGGTGGGGTTTCAGGTGTCTCCGGAAGGTGGTGATTGACTCCGCTGTCCTGGCGTCGTGAGGGAGTTTGTTCCACCATTGGGGTGCCAGAGCAGCGAACAGTTTTGACTGGGCTGAGCGGGAACTTTACTTCCTCAGTGGTAGGGAGGCGAGCAGGCCAGAGGTGGATGAACGCAGTGCCCTTGTTTGGGTGTAGGGCCTGATCAGAGCCTGAAGGTACTGAGGTGCCGTTCCCCTCACAGCTCCGTAGGCATGCACCATGGTCTTGTAGCGGATGCGAGCTTCAACTGGAAGCCAGTGGAGAGAGCGGAGGAGCGGGGTGACGTGAGAGAACTTGTGAAGGTTGAACACCAGACGGGCTGCGGCGTTCTGGATGAGTTTTAGGGGTTTAATGGCACAGGCAGGGAGCCCAGCCAACAGCGAGTTGCAGTAATCCAGACGGGAGATGACAAGTGCCTGGATTAGGACCTGCGCCGCTTCCTGTGTGAGGCAGGGTCGTACTCTGCGGATGTTGTAGAGCATGAACCTACAGGAACGGGCCACCGCCTTGATGTTAGTTGAGAACGACAGGGTGTTGTCCAGGATCACGCCAAGGTTCTTAGCGCTCTGGGAGGAGGACACAATGGAGTTGTCAACCGTGATGGCGAGATCATGGAACGGGCAGTCCTTCCCCGGGAGGAAGAGCAGCTCCGTCTTGCCGAGGTTCAGCTTGAGGTGGTGATCCGTCATCCACACTGATATGTCTGCCAGACATGCAGAGATGCGATTCGCCACCTGGTTATCAGAAGGGGGAAAGGAGAAGATGAATTGTGTGTCGTCTGCATAGCAATGATAGGAGAGACCATGTGAGGTTATGACAGAGCCAAGTGACTTGGTGTATAGCGAGAATAGGAGAGGGCCTAGAACAGAGCCCTGGGGGACACCAGTGGTGAGAGCACGTGGTGAGGAGACAGATTCTCGCCACGCCACCTGGTAGGAGCGACCTGTCAGGTAGGACGCAATCCAAGAGTGGGCCGCGCCGGAGATGCCCAACTCGGAGAGGGTGGAGAGGAGGATCTGATGGTGCCGACAGACATGGAAGCTCTTCTAGCTCCTTAGCAACTTTGCAGTATTTCGTTTTTTTTGTGTGTTATATCTTACATTATTAGCCCACAATGTTATTTTGTGTAATTACATACAGACGGAAATAAATCTTGGATATCAGAACGGCGGTAACTCACCAGCATTATGACCAGGAATACGACTTTCCTGAATTGGATCCTTTGTTTTTACCCCGAGGGCAACTGAATTTATCCCAGAGGCTGCTCCAAGATGCTGCCGGCAGAGAAGAGGTATTCGGAATGGACTTCTAGTCTGACTCAGGAGACGTGCACACCATCCACCGCTTCCGAGGATATTACTCGCTAATGTTCAGTCTCTAGACAATAAAATAGATGAGCTCAGGCCGAGGAACTCCTTCCAGAGATACATCAGGGACTGTAACATACTCTGTTTCACCGAATCATGGCTCTCTAGCAATATACTGTCCCTGTCTATACAGCCAGCTGGGTTCTCAGTACATTGCGTAGACAGGAGTAAAGAACTCTCCGGGAAGAAGAAAGACGGTGGTGTATCTTTCATGATTAACTACTCATGGTGTGATTGTGATAACATACAGAAACTCAAGTCCTTTTGTTCACCCAAGCTAGAATACCTCACAATAAAATGCCGACCATGTTACCTCCCAAGATAATTATCTTCGGTAATAGTCACAGCCGTGTATATTCCCCCTCAAGCCGATACAACAACGGCCCTCAAGGAACTACACTGGACTTTATGCCAACTGGAAACCACAGATCCTGAGGCCGCATTTATTGTAGCTGGGGCAAATCAGATCACGACTCCATTTTGCTCCTCCCTTCCTATAGGCAGAAACTCAAACAGGAAGTACCCATGCTCAGGTCTATTCTGGTCTGACCAAATGGAATCCATGCTTCAAGATTGTTTTATTCACGCGGACTGAGACATGTTACGGGTAGCCTCTGAGAATAACATTGACATATACACGGACACGGTGACTGAGTTCATCAGGAAGTGTATAGGGGATGTTGTTCGCACTGTGACTATTAAAACCTACCCAAACCAGAAACCATAAATAGACGTAAAGTTGAAGTTGGAAGTTTACATACACTTAGGTTGGAGCCATTGAAACTAGTTTTTCAACCACTCCACAAATGTCTTGTTAACAAACTATAGTTTTGGCAAGTCAGTTAGGACATCTACTTTTTGCATGACATAAGTAATTTTTCAACAATTGTTTACAGACAGATTATTTCACTTATAACTCACTGTATCACAATTCTAGTGGGTCAGAAGTTTACATACACTAAGTTGACTGTGCCTTTAAACAGCTTGGAAAATTCTAGAAAAGGATGTCATGGCTTTAGAAGTTTCTGATAGGCTAATTGACATCATTTGAGTCAATTGGAGTTGTACTTGTGGATGTATTTCAAGGCCTACCTTCAAACTCAGTGCCTCTTTGCTTGGCATCATGGGAAAATCAAACGAAATCAGCCAAAAAATGTAAGACCTCCACAAGTCTGGTTCATCCTTGGGAGCAATTTCCAAATGCTTGAATACCACTTTCATCTGTACAAACAATAGTACGCAAGTATAAACACCATGGGACCACGCAGCCGTCATACCGCTCAGGAAGGAGACGCGTTCTGTCTCCTAGAGATGCACGTACTTTGGTGCGAAAGTGCAAATCAATCCCAGAACAACAGCAAAGGACCTTGTGAAGATGCTGGAGGAAACAGGTACAAAAGTACCTATATCCACAGTAAAACGAGTCCTATATCGACATAACCTGAAAGGCCGCTCAGCAAGGAAGAAGCCACTGCTCCAAAAGCGCCATAAAAAAAGCCAGACTACGGTTTGCAACTGCACATGGGGACAAAGATTGTACTTTTTGGAGAAATGTCCTCTGGTCTGATGAAACAGAAATATAACTGTTTGGCCATAATGATCATCGTTACGTTTGGAGGAAAAAGGGGGACGCTTGCAAGCCGAAGAACACCATCCCAACCGTGAAGCACGGGGGTGGCAGCATCATGTTTTGGGGATGCTTTGCTGCAGGAGGGGCTGGTGCACTTGACGAAATAGATGGCTTCATGGGGTGGGGAAATTATGTGGATATATTGAAGCAACATCGCAAGACATCAGTCAGGAAGTTAAGCTTGGTTGCAAATGGGTCTTCCAAATGGACAATGACCCCCAGCATACTTCCAAAGTTGTGGCAAAATGGCTTAAGGACAACGAAGTCAAGGTATTGGAGAGGCCATCATAAAGCCCTGAACTCAATCCTATATCACATTTATCGGCGGAACTTCCTTGCAAGCAAGGAAGCCTACAAACCTGACTCAGTTACACCAGCTCTATCAGGAGGAATGGGCCAAAATTCACCCAACTTATTGTGGGTAGCTTGTGGAAGGCTACCCGAAACGTTTGACCCAAGTTAAACAATTTAAAGGCAATGTTACCAAATAGTACTTGAGTGTTTGTAAACGTCTGACCCACTGGGAATGTGATGAAAGAAATAAAAGCTGAAAGAAATAATTCTCTCTACTATTATTCTGACATTTCACATTCTTAAAATAATTGGTGATCCTAACTGACCTAAGACAGGGCATTTTTACTAGGATTAAATGTCAGGAATTGTGAAACTGAGTTTAAATGTATTTGGCTGTATATGTAAACTTCCGACTTCAGCTCTATGTGGCAGGGTCTAGAGACAATCACGGATTACAAAGGGAAAACCAGCCATGTCGCGGACACACGTCTTGCTTAACTAGAACTAGAAC
This sequence comes from Salvelinus fontinalis, assembly GCF_029448725.1. Classification (NCBI taxonomy): domain Eukaryota; kingdom Metazoa; phylum Chordata; class Actinopteri; order Salmoniformes; family Salmonidae; genus Salvelinus; species Salvelinus fontinalis. Next base: position 36,712,481 of record NC_074678.1, read on the forward strand.
ACACCGTTAGAACAAAGAATTAGAATTCTATCACACCCTTAGAATTAGGAATTAGAACTCAATCACTCCCTTCATTTAGGATTTAGAATGCTGCGTTTACTCAACTTGGCTTTAAACACAAGCATATTCAGGTGGAATTGGAAATGATTCTGCCTGTCAGATACCAGACACCCCATAGGAGTGTTGGCAGTCTGAATTTAGAGTTGAATGAGAAGAGGGAGAGACATATTTCTGCATCATCAGTGTGTAGGAGAAGGTTAGCAATCTCTCTCATTTAGCAGTGGCGTTTCCCAATGAGATTGCTGAATGAATCCTGTCAACAGTCTCAAGTGCCTGTGTCTCGAAAAGAGGCTCACTCTCACTCTAACTGTGTGTGTCTGCATGCGTGCATGCCTCTGTGTGGTATGGTAAAGCTGTTTTCCCCACACAACTATCCCCCACACACACACACTTTATTCAGGACATAAAGGCAGCCCTCCATTTCAGTAGGAATTCCCACAAAATGTCCCTTTTACCATCATGATGGATTTACTGTCTTCTGAGACTCCATTAAATGTGTTGCAATCAAGTCAAAGGAATGCAGTCCCTAGATGCCAGAATGGAGCCCCTGCTCAGGCTTAATCACCCACTTGAAGCTCTCCTTTGCTTGATTGATAAGGTCTTAGATTTAAATTGCTCTGTAAAGACCATAGAGCTACAGCACTTGATAACTACTGTCAAAGACCTTCTATAGAGGAACACTGTGTGTGTTGAGGCTCTGAGGTTTGTGTTAGTGGTAGTAGTGATGGTGGTATTTTTTTTTTTTTTTTAATAACCTTTATTTATCGAGGAAATCCAAGTGAGATCAGGAGACCTCTTTTATAAAGGAGACCTGACCATGTCCTCCATCTCCAGATATGGACGCCAACAATGGAGGAGTGCTGCTGCTGGACATGGTGGAGGGCTGAGCTGGCAAGTAGTGATAATGGTAGTGGTGGTGGTAGAAGTGGTAGTGGTGGTAGTGATAGTAGTAGTGGTGGTGGTAGTGATAGTAGTGGTGGTGGTGGTAGTGGTAATAGTTGTGGTGGTGGTGGTAGCGGCAGTGGGAGCTCGGTGCCATGTGCTTTGTACAGATGGATGGGATGGGGAAGGGAGGAGTGTGCTTAGACCAGGTTGCTGAGTCAGATATAGGACTTGGGTGAGGTCCAAGAGGAGTGCTTTCTCTTGAAGTAGCACAGTACCACAGTTGACTGCAGCTCTCTCTTTCTCGCTCTCTTTCTTTAACAGTTTATCAGTCCAGTTAGTGTGCTTGTTACTGTACATGTTGTATGTTGTCTCTGTGCCCATGTTGTTATATTTGTTTGTCTGTGCTGTACTGCATATAGTTGTCTCTACATGCATCTACATGTCTGTCCCCATCTGTCTCCTTTCCGTCTGACTCCGTCTGTCTCGCTCTGTCTCGCTCTGTCTCTGTCTGTCTATGTCTGTCTCTGTCTGTCTCGCTCTGTCTCTGTCTGTCTCTGTCTGTCTCCGTCTGACTCCGTCTGACTCCGTCTGTCTCGCTCTGTCTCGCTCTGTCTCTGTCTGTCTCGCTCTGTCTGTCTCGCTCTGTCTGTCTCGCTCTGTCTGTCTCGCTCTGTCTCGCTCTGTCTCGCTCTGTCTCGCTCTGTCTCTGTCTGTCTCTGTCTACATTCTCATTGTGTTTCTGTGTGTTTCTCCTTTCATTCTTAATTGTAAAGGTCCTCCATCTCCAGATATGGACGCAAACTATGGTGGAGGCCTGCTGGACATGGTGAAGGGCGGAGCCGGCAAGTTCTTCAGCAACTTCAAGGATAACCTGAAGGACACTCTAAAGGACACCTCTACCAAAGTCATGCACCAGGTGGCCACGTAAGTCCCAACAACCACCCCCATCCCCTTACCCCGTACCTTTCCTGACCCCAGAACACTACCTATCCCCTGGCTCTGGTAAGGGGAATATGTTGTGACTGTGCCCCACATTGGAGCTCCTTGGCTGGGGTAAGTTGACATGCCCCTGCCAATAGCTCTGTTATAGCTAATATCCCCATATGAAAAAATACTATAATGTATACTATGGTAGGATTACTATAGTATTCACTGTAGTGTTTTTGCTGACTGAAGACCTCTTTTACAAGGGAGACCTGACTTAAGTGTATGTGCGTTTATACTATAGTATAAATAATCTAGTATAAAAAAGAGTAGTGTATACTATAGTAATTAATGTAGTGTTTTTGCAGACTGTAGTATTTAATGTAGTGTTTTTGTGAACATGACTAGTATTTATTGTAGTGTTTTTGTGGACATGACTGTAGTATTTACTGTAGTGTTTTTGTGAACATGACTAGTATTTACTGTAGTGTTTTTGTGAACATGACTAGTATTTATTGTAGTGTTTTTGTGGACATGACTAGTATTTATTGTAGTGTTTTTATGGACATGACTGTAGTATTTACTGTAGTGGTTTTGTGGACATGACTGTAGTATTTACTGTAGTGGTTTTGTTTTATTATGTTTGGCACTTGAAGTGGAGGCTTTCTCCTTCAAGAAGCCTACTGGAGAAATACTAAAAGAGCAAATGTTCCATAACCTGTAGGAAGGTAGGACTAGGTTCTGAACGGTGAGTTCATAGCTTCTGCTCTTTTTGTATAACCATAGGGAACACAATATATGGCCTATACTTGGCATGTAGGTTTCTCACTTACGGGGGGCACAAATTGGGAAATGGGGGAGGGGAAAGGGTCAATTTAAATACTGTAGTATTTAGTATAGTTATTTTTGTTGTTGTGTTTTTGTAGATATTTCTGTAGTATTTACTACAGATTTTTTTTTGTAGAGAATGCTGAAATATTTATTATACTATTCTGCAGTATAGTACAAAATTAAATACTAAGTACTACAGTCGTGGCCAAAAGTTTTGAGAATGACACAATTATTAATTTCCACAAAGTTTGCTGCTTCAGTGTCTTTAGATATTTTTGTCAGATGTTACTATGGAATACTGAACTATAATTACAAGCATTTCATAAGTGTCAAAAGGCTTTTATTGACAATTACTTGAAGTTGATGCAGAGTCAATATTTGCAGTGTTGACCCTTCTTTTTCAAGACCTCTGCAATCCGCCCTGGCATGCTGTCAATTAGCTTCTGGGCCACATCCTGACTGATGGCAGCCTAATCTTGCATAATCAATGCTTGGAGTTTGTCAGAATTTGTGTGTTTTTGTTTGTCCACCCACCTCTTGAGGATTGACCACAAATTCTCAATGGGATTAAGGTCTGGGGAGTTTCCTGGCCATGGACCCAAAATATCAATGTTTTCTTCCCCGAGCCACTTAGTTATCACTTTTGCCTTATGTCAAGGTGCTCCATCATGCTGGAAAAGGCATTGTTCGTCACCAAACTTTCCTGGATGGTTGGGAGAAGTTGCTCTCGGAGGATGTGTTGGTAACATTCTTTATTCATGGTTGTGTTCTTAGGCAAAATTGTGAGTGAGCCCACTCCCTTGGCTGAGAAGCAACCCCACACATGAATGGTCTCAGGATGCTTTACTGTTGGCATGACACAGGACTGATGGTAGCGCTCACCTTGTCTTCTCTGGACAAGCTTTTTTTCGGATGCCCCAAACAATCAGAAAGGGGATTCATCAGAGAAAATTACTTTACCCCAGTCCTTAGCAGTCCAATCCCTGTACCTTTTACAGAATATCAGTCTATCCCTGATGTTTTTCCTGTAGAGAAGTGGCTTCTTTGCTGCCCTTCTTGACACCTTCACACCTGCCTGCTGCCATGCCTGAGCAAGATCTGTACTGGTGGTGCCCCAATCCCGCAGCTGAATCAACTTTATGAGACAGTCCTGGCGCTTGCTGGACTTTCTTGGGCGCCCTGAAGCCATCTTCACAACAATTGAACCGCTCTCATTGAAGTTCTTGATGATCCGATAAATGGTTGATTTAGGTGCAATCTTTCTGGCAGCAATATCCTTGCCTGTGAATAACTTTTTGTACAAAGCAATGATGACGGCACGTGTTTCCTTGCAGGAAACCATGGTTGACAGAGGAAGAACAATGATTCCAAGCACCACCCTCCTTTTGAAGCTTCCAGTCTGTTATTCGAACTCAATCAGCATGACAGAGTGATCTCCAGCCTTGTCCTCATCAACATTACATTTACATTACATTTTAGTCATTTAGCAGATGCTCTTATCCAGAGCGACTTACAGTAGAGTGCATACATTTTTATTACATTTTACATACTGAGACAAGGATATCCCTACCGGCCAAACCCTCCCTAACCCGGATGAGGCTATGCCAATTGTGCGTCGCCCCACGGACCTCCCGGTTGCGGCCGGCTGCGACAGAGCCTGGGCGCGAACCCAGCCCAGCCTGGGCGCGAACCTAGAGACTCTGGTGGCGCAGCTAGCACTGCGATGCAGTGCCCTAGACCACTGCGCCACCCGGGAGGCGATCAACACTCACACCCGTGTTAACGAGAGAATCACTGACATGATGTCAGCTGGTCCTTTTGTGGCAGGGCTGAAATGCAGTGGAAATGTTTTTTTGTGATTCAGTTAATTTGCATGGCAAAGAGGGACTTTGCAATTAATTGCAATTCATCTGATCACTCTTCATAACATTCTGGAGTATATGCAAATTGCCATCATACAAACTGAGGCAGCAGACTTAGTGAAAATGTATATTTGTGTCATTCTCAAAACTTTTGGCCACGACTGTACACGTGACCGAGAGATTCTACATTGTGTAGTATAGTATTCTACAGTATACTACAGTTTACTACAGAATTCTATATTAAGTACATTAGTATTCTATAGTAAACTGAAGTATTTTTTTATGTGGGTCATTTCAATGGTGTCTATTGTCTAAGGCTAGAAATATCACTGCCTCCCCTCCACCCAAGTCTGACCCAAGTCTGGTTCCCATGCTAGACTGACCCAAGTCTGACCCAAGTCTGGTTCCCATGCTAGACTGACCCAAGTCTGACCCAAGTCTGGTTCCCGTGCTAGACTGACCCAAGTCTGACCCAAGTCTGGTTCCCGTGCTAGACTGACCCAAGTCTGACCCAAGTCTGGTTCCCGTGCTAGACTGACCCAAGTCTGGTTCCCATGCTAGACTGACCCAAGTCTGACCCAAGTCTGATTCCCATGCTAGACTGACCCAAGTCTGACCCAAGTCTGGTTCCCATGCTAGACAGACCCAAGTCTGACCCAAGTCTGGTTCCCATGCGAGACTGACCCAAGTCTGACCCAAGTCTGGTTCCCATGCTAGACTGACCCAAGTCTGACCCAAGTCTGGTTCCCATGATAGACTGACCCAAGTCTGACCCAAGTCTGGTTCCCATGCTAGACTGAACCAAGTCTGACCCAAGTCTGCTTCCCAGGCTAGACTGACCCAAGTCTGGTTCCCATGCTAGACTGACCCAAGTCTGACCCAAGTCTGGTTCCCATGCTAGACTGACCCAAGTCTGGTTCCCATGCTAGACTGACCCAAGTCTGGTTCCCATGCTACTCCCTAACATACTACTCGCCAATGTCCAGTCTCTTGAGAATAAGGTCGATGAAATCCGAGCACGGGTAACATTCGAGAGAGACATCAGGGATTGCAACGTGCTCTGCTTCACGGAAACATGGCTAACTGAAAAGACGCTAACGGAGTCGGTGCAGCCAGCTGGTTTCTTCACGCATCGCGCAGACAGAAACATACATCTTTCTGGTAAGAAGAGGGGCGGGGGGGTATGCCTCATGATTAACGAGACGTGGTGTGACCATCATAACAACACTCAGGAACTAAAGTCATTCTGTTCACCTGATCTAGAACTCCTCACAATCAAATGTAGACCGCATTATCTACCAAGGGAATTCACTTCGGTCATAATCACAGCCGTATATATTCCCCCCCAAGCAGACACATCGATGGCCCTGAACGAACTCTATCTGACTCTCTGTAAACTGGAAACCACACACCCTGAGGCTGCATTCATCGTAGCTGGGGATTTTAACAAGGCTAATCTAAAAACAAAACTCCCTAAATTCTATCAGCACATCGATTGTCCGACCAGGGCTGGCAGAACTCTGGACCATTGTTATACTAACTTCCGCGACGCATATAAGGCCCTCCCCCGCCCTCCTTTCGGAAAAGCTGACCACGACTCCATTTTGTTGATTCCAGCCTACAAACAGAAATTAAAACTACAAGCTCCCGCGCTCAGGTCTGTTCAACGCTGGTCCGACCAATCTGAATCCACGCTTCAAGACTGCTTTGATCACGCGGATTGGAATATGTTCCGCACGGCGTCCAACAACAACAATGATGAATATGCAGATTCGGTGAGCGAGTTCATTAGGAAGTGCATTGACGATGTCGTACCCAGAGCAACGATTAAAACATTCCCAAACCAGAAACCGTGGATTAACGGCAGCATTCGCGTGAAACTGAAAGCGCGAACCACTGCTTTTAACCAGGGCAAGGTGACCGGAAACATGACCGAATACACACAGTGTAGCTTCAACCTCAGGAGGCTGAAGAAATTCGGCTTGTCACCAAAAGCACTCACAAACTTCTACAGATGCACAATCGAGAGCATCCTGTCGGGCTGTATCACCGCCTGGTACGGCAACTGCTCCGCACACAACCGTAAGGCTCTCCAGAGGGTAGTGAGGTCGGCAGAACGCATCACCCGGGGCAAACTACCTGCCCTCCAGGACACCTACACCACCCGATGTCACAGGAAGGCCATAAAGATCATCAAGGACAACAACCACCCAAGCCACTACCTGTTCACCCCGCTATCATCCAGAAGGCGAGGTCAGTACAGGTGCATCCAAGCAGGGACCGAGAGACTGAAAAACAGCTTCTATCTCAAGGCCATCAGACTGTTAAACAGCCACCACTAACATTTAGCGGCCGCTGCCAACAAACTGACTCAGCTCCAGCCACCTTAAAAAATGGGAATTGATGGAAATTATGTAAAAATGTACCACCAGCCACTTTAAACAATGCCACCTAATATAATGTTTACATACCCTACATTACACATCTCTTATGTATATGTATATACTGTACTCTATATCATCTACTGCATCTTGCCATCTTTATGTAATACATGTACCACTAGCCACTTTAAACTATGCCACTTTATGTTTACATACCCTACAGTACTCATCTCATAGGTATATACCTGCAGGTATCTACTGCACCTTGCCTATGCCGTCTGTACCATCACTCATTCATATATCTTTATGTACATATTAGTAGTTGCGGAATTGTTAGGTTAGATTACTTGTTGTTATTACTGCATTGTCGGAACCAGAAGCACAAGCATTTCGCTACACTCGCATTAACATCTGCTAACCATGTGTATGTGACTAATAAATTTGATTTGATTTGATTTGATTTGATTTAGACTGACTCGTGGGGCGGTAAATTAGATTACAAAGTTTTTTTTTACTGACCATTGCCATCCAGTACTTTTTAAAAATGCAAAAAAAAATGTATTTTTTTGAAAAGACTAGCTGTCTACTTATGGGAGATATACAGCTGGTGGGAGTTGTAGTTCATGTGTGTAGTTCTAATGAAACGGTTGGAACTTTTCGGCATCGTTCTTCTTCTTGGCCGTCAAATTAGTTGAATACCGGCATATGGTAGGTCAATTCACTCTGAAACACGTATACATTTTAATATACAGTGTATCTTAAATGACCATGTTTTTATGACTTTGACGATGCAAATGTGAGGTTTGTTCTTAGCCTACAAAACGAGGATCCTGGAAGTGCCACTTTCTTACCGTATAGCGCTCTGAGACTGGGCCTAGTAGCGCTCTGTGTGTCTGCTGGGCTCTAGTATGAGAGGAGGAGACTGTGTTATCACCCAGCTGAGATCTTTACATGTCATCCCCTGGTTGCCGGGGTTCCTTGAGCTGTGAAACATGGAATGGAGTAACAATACCCGGGCTGATTACACATGGTTTTACACACAGCAATACACCGCTATGGTTCTACAGTTACATTACAGCAACAATGAGATAACACTTTAGACTATATTGCCACTGTGATACACTTCAGCAATAAGGCATGAGGGACTGTGTTATGTGGCTCCGCGTTGTGTCGTGACAAGAACAGCCCTTAGCCGTGGTATATTGGCCATATACCACAAAGCCTGAGGTGCCTCATTGCTATTATAAACTGGTTACCAACCTAATTGGAGCAATACAAATAAATGCTTTGTCATACCCACGGTATACGGTCTGATATACCACGGTTGTCAGCCAATCAGCATTCAGGACTCGAAACACCCAGTTTAAATTGAGAGCTATTCTTTGAGCTGTATCTGTATCTGAGATAAAATATTAGCTAATCAGATAGCTGATAGAAAAGACTAGAGGGAAAACAGATGAGTGGAGGAATAGAAGGGGAGGAACAGTAGAAGGGGTGTACAGGGATGAAGGACAGGCGGGGGAGAGGAATGAGGGAGAGAGAGGCTGTCGAGTTTGGCACCGCTGGGTCCTGAGAGAGTATTTCTGTGCAGGCGTCTTCACCAGACACACAGAGGGGCCTCTGTACTGTCAGACTGTGAGCAGGCCTCTCGAGACTCACACCTTGTCCACACACTCTCTCTTTAACACACACACACACACACACACACACATCTCTCTGGACCCTTGGAACAGTGTCATTCACAGAGCAAAGACTGGGCAGAGCTGGGGCACATTGATTCAGTGTGTCGATCCCAATTTTCTGCTGATAAGATTGTCTCTGGCCTAGTCTCGTCTTGTCTCCTCCCTTCTCCCATCCTTTCCAGTGGTGGAAAAAGTACCCAATTGTTATGCTTGAGTAAAAATTAAGATACCTTAATGGAAAATGACTCAAGTGAAAGTCACCCAGTAAAATACCACTTTTTGGTTTTAAATATACTTTTTGGTATTTGGTTTTAAATATACTTAAGTATCAAAAGTAAATGTAATTTCTAAAATATACTCAAGTATCATAAGTAAATGTAAATGTATCAATCATTTCAAAGTCCTTGCATAAAGCATACCAGACTGCACCGTTTTCTTGTTTTTTAGCCAGTAGCAGACTCCAACACTCAAGACACTTCCTGACGGGCCGCACCCAGGTGGTAAGGGTAAGCAACAACAGATCTGCCACACTGATCATCAACACGGGGGACCGTAAGGGGTGTGTGCTTAGTCCCCTCCTGTATTCCCTGTTCACAGTGGTAGGCCCGATTACCGACAATATAGGGAGGAGGTCAGAGACCTGGCCGTGTGGTGCCAGGACAACAACCTCTCTCTCAACGTGATCAAGACAGGAGATGAGATGAGGAGGGCCGAGCACGCCCCTATTCTCTCGCTGTATTGGAACAGGTTGAGAGCTTCAAGTTCCTTGGTGTCCACATCACCAACAAACTAACATGGTCCAAGCACACCATGACAGTTGTGAAGCGGGCACGACAAAACCTATTCCCCCTCAGGAGACTGAAAATATTTGGCCTGGGTCATTAGATCCTCAAAAGGTTCTACAGCTGCACCATCGAGAGCATCCTGACGGGTTGCATCACTGCCTGGTATGGCAACTGCTCAGCCTCCGACCGCAAGGCACTACAGAGGGTAGTGTGTACGGCCCAGTACATCACTGGGGCCAAGCTTCCTGCCATCCAGGACCTCTATACCAGGCGGTGTCAGAGGATGGCCCTAAAAATTGTCAAAGACTCCAGCCACCCTAGTCATAGACTGTTCTTTCTGCTACCACACAGCAAGCGGTACCGGAGCGTCAAGTCTAGGTCCAAGAGGCTTATAAACAGCTTCTACCCCCAAGCCATAAGACTTCTGAACATCTAATCAAATGGCTACCCAGACTATTCACATTGCACCCCCCCCCCCCCCCCCCCCCACACACACCCTCCCCTCTCCACACCATTGCCACTCTCTGTTGTCATCTATGCATAGTCACATTAAGTAACTCTACCTACATATACATACTACCTCAACTAACCGGTGCCCACGCACATTGACCCTGTCCCGGAACCCCCCTGTATATATTGTTCATTTTTTTTCTTCAGCTGCTCTTTAATTACTTGTTACTTTTATCTCTTATTCTTATCCATATTTTTTGAAACTGCACTGTTGGTTAAGGGCTCGTAAATAAGAATTTCATTGTAAGGTCTACACCTGTTGTATTCGGCGCATGTGACTAATACAATTTGATTTGATGTGTATAATACTACAACTACCACAGGCCTTAGTACAGAAAGATTCTGTGTAATTATTGAGGTAAAATTCAAAAAGAGAAAAACCCTTTAATCAACCACAAGTTTTCTTTCACCCAACACCATGTCCCTAGACCAAATGCAGTTGTGACAGGCAGACAGACTTTGCATGGTACTATGGTGTGATAAGAGTGTCTGCTAAATGAATTAAATATGAATGTAAAGTGCCTTCAGAAAGTATTCAAACCCCTTGACCTTTTCCACATTTTGTTTCGCAAAGAAGGGTACCTTCTAGATGGGTCAAATAAAATAAAAAGCAGATGCTGAATATCCCTTTGAGCATGGTGAAGTTATTAATTACACTTTGAATGGTGTATCAATACACCCAGTCACTACAAAGATACAGGTGTCCGTACTTACTGAGTTTTTGGCGAGGAAGGAAACCTCTAAGGGATTTCACCATGAGGCCAATGGTGATTTTAAAACTGAGAATAGATCAACAACATTATAGTTACTCCACAATACTAACCTGCATGACAGAGTGAAAAGAAGGAAACCTGTACAGAATAAAACTATTAATCTACTAAAAACTGCAAAAAAAGTAACTTTATGTTCTGAATACAAAGTGTTATGTTTGGGGCAAATCCAACACAACACATAACTGAGTAGCACTCTTCATATGTTCAAGCACAGTGGTGGATGCATCATGTTATGGGTATAATTGTCATCGGCAAGGACTAGGGCGTTTTTTAGGATAAAAAGAAACAAAATAGAGCTAAGCATAGGCAAAATCCTAGAGGAAAACCTGCTTCAGTCTGGTTTCCAACAGACACTGGGAGACAAATTCACCTTTCAGCAGGACAATAACCTAAAACACAATGCCAAATATACACTGCAGTTGCTTCCCAAGATGGCATTGAATGTTCCTGAGTGGCCTAGTTACAGTTTGACTTAAATCGTCTTGAAAATCTAAGGCAAGACATGAAAATGGCTGTCTAGCAATGATCAACAACCAACTTGACAGAGCTTGAAGAATTAAAAAAATAATAGTGTGCAAATATTATACAATCCAGGTGTGCAAAGTTCTTATAGACTTCCCCAGAAAGACTCACAGCTGTAATCGCTGCCAAAGGTGTGATTCTAAGATATATTGACTGGGAAGTGTGAATACTTACTGTATGTACAATAAATTAGATTCCTGTATTTCATTTTCAATACATTTGCAAGATTTATAAAAACCTGTTTTAACTTTTTCATTATGAGGTATCGTGTGTAAATTGGTGAGAATAAAAATCTATTTAATCCATTTTGAATTCAGGCAGAAACAGATTTTTTGGGGGAATAAGTCAAGGGGTATGAATACTTTCTGAAGTCACTGTATATGTAAAAATGAACAGTTGCAAAGCATTCTGTTTATTATTCTAATGACCTCCGCCCCAGAACAAGGTCAATAATAATACCCAGAGTGCTTTGCATTTCATTTTGGTATCTGCATTTTCACATTTACATTTTGATCATTTAGCAGACGTTGTTGCTGTTCGGCCAGCTACTTGCAAATTTATTTTTGTATGTCAAAATACATGTATTTTAATTAAATACATAAAAAATATACTTTTTAGTTTATTTTGATCTTTGTGGTATTTTGTATTAGCATTTTCAGATTTTTGCCCATCCCTGGTCATGATGAGGTCATATGGAAACCTGGGGAGTCACATAACCCTAGCTCAACCCAGGCCAAGATAGGGTTATCTAGGTGACCGATATAAACGGGATGATAAGTGGGAGACCGGTACAGAGAGCTTTAATGCAATTTCCACGGGGGTTTAACTCACTTACAGTGGTTTGCTTTGCTGTGTTGTGACCACACTGCTGAGTGTGTGAGGTATTGCCACAGGAGACTCACTCACTGTTAGAGCACAGCTCTAATGTCTCTAATGTAATAGAGCAAAGGGCAGCTGTAGCTCTCCTGGCCTAATGCATGCTTGTGTTTTTGTGTGTATCTGGCAGGGCACAGAATACAGTAGCCTATGCACATTTGTATGTGTACATCTACCACACCTCTCCTACCCTCACCAAGATACTAGCAAGTCTGTTTAGTGTCTACTGTAACGATCTGCTTCACAAGGGGAGTCAGGGTGCACACGCTCCAGCATCCAGTCAGAGGCTGCTAATCTGCATCGCTACAGCACCGCTGGCCTCATGCGTCGATGCAACACAACACCTGCTTCTCCTGCTAAAATAGCCTGGGCTGGATCTGCAGTCCTGAAGCCATCAGTGGCGGTCGGTGCCGCTTTTTTTTTTTTATGAGCATGGCCTTATTTCTATTACAGCATATTGGATCACTGTCTTTCATATTCCATTCACCCAGCTCAATGTAACATCAATAGGTTAAGCTACTACATGAAACTCAAATTTTCCCTATACCCATCATGAGGTTGCATCCTAGCCTAGGAATCAACGTTCACAACGTAGGTGCATAAATTTGAGTAATCAAGGTCACAAACAGTGACACATTCAATACCGCCTTGCACACACTTGCCTGCATCTAGCTGATCTAGGATGTAATCATTATTCCAAACCAGGGATTCTGTTTCGTTCCGTTTGTTTCCGTTTTAAGAAATGTTTTTCAAGAGAATTGGTGGAATGAATACACCCCTGGTCACAAGCAAACATAGTTCACTTTCATAGCAGCCACATACAAACCGCATGATCACTTTGCTAATTGATGACACCATTCTGTATACATCTGGCCCTTCCTTGGACACTGTGTTAACAAACCTCCAAACGAGCTTCAATGCCATACAACACTCCTTCCGTGGCCTCCAACTGCTCTTAAATGCTAGTAAAACTAAATGCATGCTCTTCAACCGATTGCTGCCTGCACCCGCCCGCCCGCCTACTACTCTGGACGGTTCTGACTTAGAATATGTGTACAACTACAAATACCAAGGTGTCTGGTTAGACTGTAAACTCTCCTTCCAGACTCACATTAAGCATCTCCAATCCAAAATTAAATGTAGAATTGGCTTCCTATTTCGGAACAAAGGATCCTTCACTCATGCTGCCAAACATACCCTGGTAAAACTGACCATCCTACCGATCATTGACTTCGGCGATGTCATTTACAAAATAGCCTCCAACACTCCACTCAGCAAATTGGATGCAGTCTATCACAGTGCCATCCATTTTGTCACCAAAGCCACATATACTACCCACCACTGCGACCTGTACACTCTCGTTGGCTGGCCCTCACTTCATATTTGTCGCCGAACCCACTGGCTCCAGGTAATCTACAAGTCTTTGATAGGTAAGGCCCCGACTTATCTCAGCTCACTGGTCACCATAGCAGCACCCATCCGTAGCACGCGCTCCAGCAGGTATATTTCACTGGTCATCCCCAAAACCAACACCCCCTTTGGCCGCCTTTCCTTCCAGTTCTCTGCTGCCAATGACTGTAACGAATTGCAAAAATCACTGAAGCTGGAAACTTATATCTCCCTCACTAACTTTAAGCGTCAGCTGTCAGAGCAGCTTACCAATCGCTGCAGCTGTAGACAGCCCATCTGTAAATAGCACACCCAACTACCTCATCCCCATATTGTTATTTTTTTCTTTTCTCTTTTGCACCCCAGTATCTCTACTTGCATATTATCATCTGCACATCTATCTCTCCAGTGTTGTGATAGGCCTCTATGGCTTATTTATTGCCTTACCTCACTAATCTTACTACATTAGCACACACTGTACATAGATATTTCTATTGTGTTATTGACTGTACGTTTATTCATCCCATGTGTAACTCTGTGTTGTTGTTTTTGTCGCACTGCTTTGCTTTATCTTGGCCAGGTCGCAGTTGTAAATGAGAACTTGTTCTCAACTGGTCTACCTGGTTAAATAAAGGTAAAATAATTTTTTAAAATAAAGAATTGTATAATTCCTTCTCGCATCTACACGCTCTCCTCCTCTCACCTTTTCCCTTCGCTTGTGGACTTCAGTGCACAACACATCAGCTGTCTGTGTCCAGGCAAAACAATACTTTCCAACCCAAAACTTCATATCATAACCGCTAACCTTTACACACATCCTACAGCGTTGTCACCATATTAGCTAACGTCATAGTCAACATAGCTACTAAAACTAACGCATTAGTAAACCCGCTACAATCATGGAGTACAGTGTACAGTCAGCAAGCTGCAGCTTATGCTTTCAGTACTATATTCATTCTCTGATCCTTTGATTGGGTGGACAACATGTCAGTTCATGCTGCAAAAGCTCTGATAGGTTGGAGGATGTCCTCTGGAAGTTGTCATTATTGCATTGTAAGTCTATGGAAGGGAGTGAGAACCATGAGCCTCCTAGGTTTTGTATTGAACTCAATGTACCCAGAGGAGGATGGAAACTATCAGTCCTCCGGCTACACCATGGTGCTATCCTACAGAGTGCTGTTGAGGCTAAAGTAGGCCTTCATCGCAAAAGTGTGTTTTAATCAATTATTTGGTGACGTGAAAATATTTAGTATAGTTTATCTAAAAATGCTAACTTTTTAAATATTTCACTATTTCTGTTTTTCTGAAATTCACTGAAGAGGATGGTCCTCCCCTTCCTCTGAGGAGCCTCCACCAGCAGCCATAGTAAGCAGAGCTAGCACTAGCAGCAGCTACAGTAGTACAGTTAGCAGAGCTGTCACTAGCAGCAGCTAGTACAGTTAGCAGAGATTAACTATGCACTATTTTGTGTTTTTGTGTAGTATTTCTTACACTGTTACCCGAGAAAATCTTAAGTCTTATTACATACAGCAGGGAGGAACTATTGGATATAAGAGCAACGTCAATTTACCAACATTACGACCAGGAATAGGACCTT